>NC_050523.1:21275679-21364733 GCF_002922805.2 Oryzias melastigma | reverse complement strand
GGGGGGAGTAGGGCTGGGTATTGATTATCGTTTACAGGAACGATTTAACTTGATTCACTAGAGCCTGGATCGATTTGATTTCAATTTTTTTCAATTCTTTCAATCGACTCAATTCAATTCGATTTTTAGTTTACGCGGTTTACACATTTAGACACATTTTCTTAGAAATCGTGAATAATCATTAATAAACATTAATAAAATTCATGGCAGTGAGTTTATAAAGATGTTGGTCAGCAATGTATGTTTACGTCGACCAAGCATTAGCATTAGCCGTCCTATGGGAAATCCTATTAAACGTTAGCATCAAGCTAATGGACTTTAGCTTTTTGTGTTAAGTCGATTTATATTTTTATGAATCAATTATTGATCTATTAAACTTAGATCTATTAAAGTTGATTCATTGATTTTATTAAGCCAGGCCTAAAAAAAGTGTCTTCAAATTCAGATGACACTCCCACTATTGATGCCTTCGATGAAACCAATCAGGATGCAGAACACAATGTTCTGTTAAAATAAAAAAATCCTTTAAAATTGCACAAAGAAAGCAAGACTGCAAGAAATTAGCCTTGTATAGTCTTTTAGGGGTTAGAAGTCATGAGGAAGTTGGGACATAACCTTAGCGATCATCCAGTCCCAGTGAGAGAATCTGTGTTAACCAAACACTGTGACGTGTGAAAGGTGGCGCCGGCTGAAGGCCCAGATGATCGAGAAGCGGTCGAAGCTGGGTGAATCCCAGACCCTGCAGCAGTTCAGCCGGGACGTGGACGAGATCGAGGCCTGGATCAGTGAGAAGCTGCAGACTGCCACTGATGAGTCCTACAAGGATCCCACCAACATCCAGGTACTCACAGGTTCTTTGGTAGGACCTTTGGAGCCGCAGGGCTTCCCACTGGAAGATCCTGAGGTGGAATCTCACGTTTTTTTGAGTGAACAGATGAGTAAATGAGACTCGGAGTGAATCGTGACCTTCTCTGAACCTGCAGTAGTTCTTAATGAAACGTTTTTGTCTTGTCCAAAGACTGAATCTCTCTCTCACTGTTTTGTTCTCTTGTAGCTTTCCAAGCTGCTGGTAAGTTTGAGTAGTTTGTCGCTGACTAACCACCGAGCAGACGGTCGTCACATGTCTCTGCTGTTTGTGTAAACGTGACCTAGAACTCCATGTTTGCTCCAGCTTGAGTTTGTCCCTCATCAGCTTCTCTGCTGGGTTTTAATTGAGTTAGAAACCTTTTAGTTCAATTCTGGTTCCTTTTTAGGTTGTTTATTTTCCTGGAAGTTTGTTGTGTGTGCTTCCTTTTTGTTTGTTGTCTTGGAGGGGAGTTGATGCTTCAGAATCCACTCGTGACCAGAACTCGGGTTCTGAGCATGCTCTGGAGCAGCTGCACACACACGATGGACTGAACCATCAGCAGCTTGTTAGACTCGTCCTCCAGTGTGTTCCTCATAGTCTGCTGTGTGACAAATCATTTGTGTTGTGTTTGTACATGTGCATCATAGTTGCTGCTCGTCTCATCATTTTGCATTGTGCTCTTTTGTGTTTGACTCAAACACTTGTAACTAATTTGTGTTTGATGCCTCAAATGTGAAGTCTGTTTGACCATCAGTTCTGATCAATTAACTTTTTTTTTTTTTTTTTTTTTNNATTTTGTTGGCATTTTGTGTGGAATAAAACGCTGTGAGCATGTCTGTGGTTCTAAACCTGGTTCTGGTGTGATTCCTGGTTTGTTTTTAGAGCAAACATCAGAAACATCAGGCATTTGAAGCAGAGCTGCACGCCAACGCAGACCGGATCCGTGGAGTCATCGACACAGGAAACGCCCTGATCCAGAGGGGAGGCTGCGCCGGCAGCGAGGATGCAGTCAAGGTACCACACGGCTGCTTTTCTCACCTTTTCGTTCATTCATGTATGTTGATTTGGTCCAGCGAATGCTAAGCTCTGTTTTCCTCAGGCTCGTCTGAACGCTCTGGATGAGCAGTGGCAGTTCCTCGTCAACAAATCTGCAGAAAAGAGTCAGAAACTGAAGGAGGCCAACAAGCAGCAGAACTTCAACACCGGCATCAAAGACTTTGACTTCTGGCTCTCTGAGGTGAGAGGCAGCGTCTAACAGAACCGCCACGCCCGGGTACACGTGGTGAAACTAAAGATTCTCTGGTTCTTTCCAGGTGGAAGCCCTTCTTGCTTCTGAAGATTATGGCAAAGACCTGGCCTCGGTCAACAACCTGCTGAAGAAACACCAGCTGCTGGAAGCAGACATTTCTGCCCATGAGGTGTGCAGACCATCTTCACTTCCTGAATGTGGGGCAGCTGGATTTCAGAGAACATCCAGAGCCTCATTTTGGAATCCCAGTGTCATTAGTATATATATTTTTAGATTGTTCTTTAAATGATATTGTCCCAGATATGTGAAGATTATCAGTCACCCGGGTCTCACAGGAATCTGTTCTTCATGACAACTGAACTTTAAAAGTTTCCTCTAGAACAGCGGTGGGTAAACTAAGGCCCAGAGGCCAGAGTTAAACTATTTAATCTTGCCTGTGAAACTAGAATAAAATATGTTGATAATCCCGTTTTTATTTCTGATGTCTCACCATAGATGGTGCAATATCGAAACATTGATATCTGTGTAGGTCAGAAATTTATTCTGCATTTGTTTTTTGTTTCGTTTTTTAAGATTTGTCGCTTTTCTTAAAGTTCATGTGTAATTTCTGAGTCGGACAGACATTTTCACGGTCATTTCAACAGCACATGAATGCAGCATTTCTTTAAGTTTGTCTTGTTCTCTTAGAAACATGATCCCGTTGGTGCAGTTGACTCTAAAATGAAAAAAATATTAAATGTTCTGTTTTAAAATATATTATTTTTTAATCAAATTATCATGTCTTTGACCAAATTCCATTTCATTTATTTCTGTTATGAGGCAGATTACCAAAACACGCCACACGTTTGCTACCGGTCTGGCCCTTCTGTCAAATTTTAGAACCTTTAGTTGCCCACAAATCAAAAAGTTTGCCCTCCTCTGCTCTAGATGTTTCACTCCTCATCCTAAGGGACATTTTCAGGGATTTTGTAATTGTAGATTTTGACTCTAACCTGGAGTACTGAATGAATTTGGACACGGCCACTAATTTAGTTCATATCAAAATCCAGGAACTGGAAGAATTCTCCCCCCACAGATAATCGGCTCATAAATGACCTAAATATAATAACTGAAGAAGCTTCTCAGATGAGAAATCAACCTTTAAGTCCAGTTTCTCTGAAGAACAGAATCCTGTGAATCATTCTGCGTCCTAGAAGAGTCTCTAACGTTGGTTTTAGAGTCGTTACAACGTTATATTAACGGGTCTTTTCGTGAACTTCTCCAGGATCGCCTGAAGGATCTGAACGGTCAGGCAGACAGCCTGATGGCCAGCAACGCCTTCGACACCACCCAGGTGAAGGACAAGCGCGACGCCGTGAACGGACGCTTCACCAAGATCAAGAGCATGGCCGCAGGCCGCCGTGCGAAGCTCAACGAGTCCCACCGCCTCCATCAGTTCTTCAGGGACCTGGATGACGAAGAGTCTTGGATCAAGTACGTGTTTCTGCTTTCTTTGTCGTCTGTTTCTGGAGGGGGGATGTAAACACTGCACCCTTCGTCAGGGAGAAGAAGTTACTCGTGGGTTCGGAGGACTACGGACGTGATTTGACAGGAGTGCAGAATCTGAGGAAGAAACATAAGAGACTGGAGGCTGAGCTGGGAGCTCATGAGCCAGCCATCCAGGTAACCTTTGACCTCTGGCATCATAGCGAGTCGTTTCTGTTAGATTCATCACCGTCTTAGATCTTTATCGCTGTGTTTTGTGCATCATCAGTCAGTGTTGGACACCGGGAAGAAGCTGTCGGACGACAACACCATTGGACAGGAGGAGATCCAGCAGAGGCTGGCCCAGTTCGTGGACCACTGGAAGGAGCTCAAGGACTTATCTGGAGCGAGGTGAGTCCTGTTGACTCCAGACAGCTCTGCACATGCAGAAACCAGTCTACAAATGTGGGATCGTCTTCAGGGGGAAGAGGCTGGAGGAGTCGCTGGAGTACCAGCAGTTTGTGGCGAATGTGGAGGAGGAAGAAGCATGGATTAATGAGAAGTTGAATCTTGTGGGAAGTGAGGACTATGGAGACACACTGGCTGCTGTACAGGTACTGCACATGTCGGACTATAGAAACTGTCTGTTGGGACATTAAAGGATTGTCCCCAAATCAAAGGAGGTTCCCCTAAAAAAGCTCTTAAAAATAAAGTTTTTGAAAACAGTTTTGTAAGTACACATGAAGCTGAGCAAAGCTTCTCTTTTAAAAAGTGTTCATAATTCTGTAAATAAGCGGTTTGGATCCATCTCTTCAGGGTTTGCTGAAAAAGCACGAAGCGTTTGAGACGGACTTCACCGTTCACCGCGACAGAGTCAGCGACGTTTGTGCCAACGGGGAGGAGCTCATCAAGAAGGTAGTGAAGAGCAGAACGCAGGTCAAACGCCATCACAACAAAAACAAGACACTCATGGTCCGTGTTTGACAACAGAACAACCACCACGTGGATAACATCAGTGCCAAGATGGCGGCTCTGCGAGGAAAGGTGTCGGAGCTGGACAGAGCCGCTGCTCAGAGGAAGGCCAAGCTGGACGAGAACTCCGCCTTCCTGCAGTTCAACTGGAAGGCGGACGTGGTGGAGTCCTGGATTGGTAGGAAACCGGACCGTTGTGGGTCTCATCCAACATCCAGTCAGACTGTAAACGGTTACCGTTCATTTCAACAAAACTGGGTTCTTAAAGTTTAGCCAAAAAATGTGTAATGCTAAGAGAAAGTGAATGGGCGACTTATTTTATAGTAAAACCTCTGCAGAATTAGAGGTTTCTCAGAAGGGTGGAGAGATTAAAACATCTGACAGGTCAACATTCTACTATATTCAGGAAGAGGTCGCCTAAAAACAGAAAATCTTGAGTAGAAAACCACTAGAAAAAAATTAAATCATCTGATCATTCAGAAAGTCATTTTTAATTGATAAAAAGTAAAAGTGAAAACAAATTTAGAAACGAGGAGTTCCACACAAGCTTTCAAAAAGTAAAAAAAAAGCTTAGAATGACTTCAAATGGAATGTATTAGAACCCAATAATGGGTATGTATTTACTAGTTTAAGCAAATGGCTTGTACTTTGACATTTTATTAACCTAAATGTAGTTTATTTTGATCATAATGAAAAAAACTGGAGTATAAGTGAAAATGACTAATTTTAGAACAAAATGTTCTAGAGAAAACGATCTCAGGACAATTATAATAAATCATCATGAAATCTAAAACTAGCATTTATTCTTAGAAAATGAATTAACATTTTTGTTTCCAAAACAGTGATTATAAATGCCTGTCTAATTTGTCAACATTTGATCTTTTAAATAAGTTCCTTAAAGACTCACTCCAATGAAACATAAGTTTCATTGAGTATTTCATTGACTTCGTAGAGAAGCAAGAGATGAAAAATGCAGTTGGAGAAAGCTTGAAGTATACAAACTACAATCAGCGATTTCCTGTGTACTATTTTAATCTCTTTTAATCACGAGTTTAGAATGAAATGGCAGCAAACAGCAGCAAGGGCTGGTCTGGAACTGCGAATGTTCCCTACCATCTTTGGCTACATTGTGGTACAGGATGAGCTGCCGGTATGCTAACGGTCTACACCATGCATGCACTGTGAAAACAAACCGCTCAGTGGAAGCGAGGAGAAATGAGTAGAAACGCTCGCCAGAAGTAACTGGACAGTACTGTACAACTCCTTACCATACCGAACCACTCGGTAGAAACAAGCCTTTAGATCCACGAATGTCTTTGTTATTCTCACCTGAGCTGAAATCTGGCTCCGATTAGCAAGAGATTATTAATGATTATTATTAATTTTTCTAGATATAATGTTTTGGTCTTTCTTTTTTTTACATGGTCTTGACATGAGTTTTTTCTCCTCATCTCAGAACTGATGTTTTGTTTTCAGGTGAGAAGGAAAACAGCCTGAAAACGGACGACTACGGCAGAGATCTTTCCTCAGTGCAGACTCTGCTCACCAAACAGGTGAGACCGCGTTTTTCCAGATATCCGTCCTCTGTGTTGTTAGTCAGTTCCTTGCCGTCACATTTTCTTTTTTTTTTGGTCTCCAGGAGACATTCGACGCTGGCCTGCAGGCCTTCCAGCAGGAGGGCATCACCAACATCACAGCTTTGAAGGACCAGCTGCTCACCGCCAAACACGTCCAGTCTAAAGCCATCGAGGCCCGCCACGCGGCTCTGATTAAACGCTGGAACCAGCTGCTGTCCAACTCTGCTGCTCGAAAGAAGAAGCTTCTGGAGGCCCAGGAGCACTTCAGAAAGGTCAGGGGTCACTTTATTCGTGCCACATGCTACTCGCTAGTGCTGCTACAAACGATTATTTTAGTAGTCGACTAATCATCGATTATTTTTCCAATTAGACGACTAGTCGAGTCATCCACAAAGTGGATGTAAAACAAAAATCTTAACCATAATTAGCTTAAACTAACTAAAATCTAGATATATTCACACTAGCATGTGATGACAGTGCTGATGGCTGAAGATATTGAAATTAATAGCTAAAAAAGCTGAAGCTGATAGCCAGCCAAAATAATAGGTAAATGCCAAATTAACCTAAAAAATATAAAAAACATATGTCAGCAAAAACTGCTAGCATATAGCAGAATTATTAGCTAAACTCCAAAATAGCCTAAAAAAACAAAAACAAAAAAAGCCTAAATTACCCCAAATTGCTAGCATGCAGCTGAAGTTCTAAATTAGCATAGAAAAACTGAAAAAATAATCCTAAATTAGCCAAAACATCTAGCATATAGTGGAATTATTAGCTAAACTCCAAAATAGCCAAAAAAAACCTTAATTACCTAAATTGCTACCATGCAGCTGAAATGTTAGCTAAACTCTAAATTAGCCAAGAAAAACTGAAAAAAAATCCTAAATTAGCCAAAACAGCGAGCATTTAGCTGAAATATTAGCTTCATTCCAAAATGTCTTAAAAAAAATTTAAAAAAAAAGCTCAAGTTAGCCAAAATAGGTAGCATGTGACTGAAATATTTGATAAAATCCAAAATAGCCTAAAAAACAAAAAAGCCTAAATTAGCCAAAAGCAATTGGCACAAAGCTGGAATATTAGCTAAACTCTAAAAAAGCCTAAAAAATACCTAAATAAATTCCCAAATAGTCCAAATAGCTAACATGATGCCAATATTACTTTCAACTTTACTACACTCCCAACTCCATATAATATAAAGTAACGATTAATCGAATATTAAATTAGTCGTCGACTATTTTAACAGTCGATTAGTCGACTACTCGTAGCAGCCCTACTCCTCGCTAATCCAATCTTCTCGATTGCAGGTCGAGGACTTGTTCCTGACGTTTGCCAAGAAGGCGTCGTCTTTCAACAGCTGGTTTGAGAACGCAGAGGAGGACTTGACCGACCCGGTGAGGTGCAACTCTCTGGAGGAGATCCGGGCGCTGCGTGAAGCCCACGAGGCCTTCCGCTCCTCGCTGAGCTCGGCTCAGGCCGACTTCAACCAGCTGGCGGAGCTGGACCAGCAGATCAAGAGCTACCAGGTCGTATCCAACCCGTACACCTGGTTCACCATGGAGGCCCTGGAGGAGACCTGGAGGAACCTGCAGAAGAATATCAAGGCATGAAAGTTTTGGTTTTTTAGAGACTGTAGCGACACATATTTTTTTTAGATATATTTCCTGATTTCTCATTTCTTAAAAGGAGCGAGAGCTGGAGCTGCAGAAGGAGCAGAGGAGGCAGGAAGAAAACGACAAACTACGCCAGGAGTTTGCTCAGCACGCCAACGCCTTCCACCAGTGGCTGCAGGAGACCAGGTAGAGAAACCGTATAGAAATGAGGAGCAGTCGATCAGCCCGGTTGGTGATGTTACTAATCTGTTTTTCTTCTCGCTGGTGCTCCGGATCGCTCTGTTCATCAGGACTTATCTTCTGGACGGGTTAGTATCACTTTGTTTGCACATCTTAATTTTTAGTTTTGAGTCTTAATTCTAATCTGTGCTCCTTCCTCCTGGTGTCCACTCTCTGTGTAGCATAGCGTATCGCCGGGTTATCTATGTCTATCAGTACCAAGTAGCTGATGATCTTTCCGGAAGGTCAATCTTTTTCAGGCTTTGCTCTGGTTTCTTTGGCTTTTCTGACCCACGAAGGCCGTGTGACCTCATCCACTTCATCCTAATTAGACTGGACCATCTTGTTTCCAGCACCTGTGCACTAACACTCCTCAGGGTTACGGCGGATTTACACCGGTCCGGCTGCAGTGTGTCTCAAATGTCCGTCTCATGACAGGGGTGTCAAACAAACAGACCTCTAAATCGTTTAATCCGGCCCAGTCAATAAAATAAATAAATATATAAAAATAAAAATCCGGCCCAGTCATGAAGAGAAAAAATATCCAGTTTCGAGTCCATTCCTGTGGCCCCGTCTCCTCTCCTTCCTCACCGAGCCCTTGTTAATGCATCGTTTTGTCAGGAATGATTATATATTTTCGTACTTTCAAAATAAAACTTTCATCATCTTTGCTAAAATGGAGGTCGGTGTTATCTGTGGTGTTAAAGTGTTAGTACGTCACCTTTTTATTTTGAAACCCCGATCCGTTTCCTGTTTGTTTCTTTTTGCTGTAAAATTGACACAATTGACTGAAAATGCAAACAGATTGCATTGTGGAGGGACGAATGTTGGATATTCTTTTGTCAACTAGACACACCGCAGATGGACCGGTGGAGATCATCCTGCTTTAAAGCCGTAGACGTGTTGGTTTGCACCCTGCGTGGATTCCACTGTGTGCACACATGAAGATCTTTGGGGGTTTGTGCACGTGTGCTGATGATTTAACAGACAACTGACCTTCACAGTTCACCGCTGACTGGCTGCACTAAGGGTGCTGCAGCCTTAACCCAGCATGGTTTGGGTTAGTGGGATAATTTAGCACAGATGTAACTGAGCTTAAAGACACTCTAGAGGGGAACAGGTTTTGTGATTAAAGTAACAGATACAAATTCACTGCAGAAACAAACAATCCTCTGAGTAAACACAGAGAATGTGTCTTAAGATGCTGCTGATTCTTTTCTGTTTCTTCTTACCTTAACTCTGGTTCTTGTGGTTTGGGTCAGGTCCTGTATGGTGGAGGAGTCCGGTACACTGGAGTCCCAGCTGGAGGCCACTAAGGTAAAACGATGTTTTCAGAGATGTCTGAACTTCGGTTTACGTCACACGTCGTCTTTGCCAATCGGGAACTCGCCTTTAGCCTGTGACGTTGATGATGTAATCACCAGGTGGATTCTGGAGATATGTCCCAATCCCCCCCTACTCATTATATAGCACGTTCACCATTTTCTACTGCTGTCTGAATCCACTAACTCCAGAATCGAGCGCACTAGAAATTTCCCAGAAGTCTTTGTGAAAAACTAGCATGCATTGATGTTCACTAGATTAGCAAATAGACCACAATGCATTGGGGTCACACAATTTCAAGCAAAAAAAACATGTTTAAATGTAATTTTGGAATAAACATCCACAATTTCACCTTTGGAACACAGCAGAACCATAAATAAACTTCGAGAAATGTTTGTACTGATTCGATTTTGACTTTGTGAAATTGGTGACGTCATATCCGGGCATTGGGAAAACAAAAGAAAAGTAGTGAGCATGGTGTCTGAAGCTCACTAAATTAGAAGCACAATTTGCATTTGATCTAAACACTGTTTACGTTGTTATTAATTGTATTTAAGTAAATATTTACAATGACAATAAGGTTTGGGGAGTACAAAAACAACCAAAAATTTAAATTCACAATAAATTATCCATAAAAGGATTTTAAAAAATGAACAAACTCTTTTTTTTTTACCCTGACCTTAAATCGTTTGGCCTGACCATGAATCATGTCATTAAGATCAGTGAAGCTAAATCCTGTTTCCTCCTTTGGGACGTCTGCAGCGGAAGCACCAGGAGATCCGCGCCATGCGCAGCCAGCTGAAGAAGATTGAAGACCTCGGGGCGGCCATGGAAGAAGCCCTCATCCTGGACAACAAGTACACGGAGCACAGCACGGTGGGCCTGGCCCAGCAGTGGGACCAACTGGACCAGCTGGGCATGAGGATGCAGCACAACCTGGAGCAGCAGATCCAAGCCAGGTGCGGCTGGCAGCTCAGACGTTCAGGAGGTGCTGAAGGGAACCTGTGCTCATGTTTCTGTTCATCCTGCTTTCAGAAACACCACCGGAGTGACAGAAGAGGCTCTCAAGGAGTTCAGCATGATGTTTAAGTAAGCGGGGCGGGACTTGTGGGGGAGTTTTGGGACGGAATGAATCCTCACCTGTTTCTGTTTCATTCAGACACTTTGATAAGGAGAAGTCCGGCCGCCTGAACCACCAGGAGTTCAAGTCGTGTCTGCGCTCTCTGGGATACGACCTACCCATGGTGGAGGAAGGAGAGCCCGATCCGGAGTTTGAAGCCATTCTGGACACAGTGGATCCAAACAGGTCTGCTTCTGTTTGTCATGTCTTCATCCCGCATGAAACCAGGTCTGGATAATCTAAGTTCTGGAGCGCGTGTCTCTGTAGGGATGGGAACGTGTCGCTGCAGGAGTACATGGCGTTCATGATCAGCCGTGAGACGGAGAACGTGAAGTCCAGTGAGGAGATCGAGAGTGCCTTCCGGGCTCTGAGCGCTGAAAACAAACCCTACGTCACTAAAGAGGAGCTCTACCAGGTGAGTGGTGTTCGTTACTCTTCATACAGAACCGTGACCAGAACCGTCCTGATCCACGTCTCCCGTCTTCCAGAACCTGACCAAGGAGCAGGCCGACTACTGCCTGTCCCACATGAAGCCGTACCTGGACGCCAAGGGCCGCGAGCTGCCGTCGGCGTTCGACTTTGTTGAATTCACTCGCTCGCTTTTTGTCAATTGATCCCCCGCCCCCCTTCCCCAGTGACCAATCAGGAAGCGTTTCCCCCCCACACACGTCATCACAGCTGAAACTGCATGATAGTGGCACATGAAACTCACTGAAGTATCTGTAACGTCCGTTTATCTCACCTTTAACCTCGTCTCATCATAGCCTAGTGACCCCTCTGCTTCTGAACGTGACTGTTTTAGCCGTTTTAGCTTGTGCTTTTAATGATGTTAACAACTATTATAACACCTTAATGACTGCAGTGTGCTTCAATAAACGCAAATGGTTAGAACTGGAAACCTGTTGGTTTATTTTTATTTTTTTTCCCATCTTTGGGTGAGAGGCGTCACTCTGCCACCTGATTGGCTATTTGCTCCAGCTGGCTGCATTCTCTGGGGTTCTGTTCAACCAAGTCGGCGCTGAGCTGCCAAACGCTGACGGTTCCATTGGTTCTCCCCACCGCCAACACCCGAGGCCTGTGACGGTTGAAGGCCAAACACGTGGCGGCGTGGTCCGCGCCTCCTTCTTGAATGGTGGCGGCCGGTCTGAGCGACCTTCGACCCAGATCAAAAATCTGGACGTCACCTAGAAAGATAATTTTAGCAAGTTAGTGTTTGTGTGGGATGAAGTTATTCTCTCTTTGCTTTCAAAAATGGTTTGATCCAACAACACTTGAACATATAATTACAGTGGTGACCCTCTTGGATTAAAATCCTGTTTTTAGTCTTCCTAACGAGTTCTTGTAGCATTTTTGTTATTTTGATGGACATTTATAAAGCCGGGATCTGGATCAAAACTCTACAGTTGGATAGCTCCAATATTGCTCACCATTTTTGCTGCACCGCTAATGTTAGGTTGTGAGGGGCTGTAAGCTAGCAGGTGAGCATGTAAACAGAGAGCTCTCAGCAACAGGGAGGAGGGGCCATGCCAACAGCTCCACCCACAACTTGAAGGTGAATTTCTAATGAACTCCTGCAGAATCTATGTCCTAGAAAACAACACAGGTTTGTTGATTTTTACTAAGGCTGGGAATAGATTAAAAAATTAATCGCAAACTGGAATAAATTAATGGAGATTAATTTTTTTTTTTTAGACTCAGTATTTACCAACCACTTATCATCTATGAATGATCATAATATGAAATCACACACGAAACTCTACATTTAGAACATTTATTTTTAATTACTGCTGTCTATCAATTATAAAAAAAAATCGGATTATTCGCACTTTTGTGTTGTGGTTAATCACGATTAATCGCAGTGTTTTACCAGGTAAAATGTTTTTGGGCACAGAACATGGATCAAAAAATCCAAAATTTTGTGAAAGAAATTATAAACCAAAAAAAATAGCAAGAATAAAGTACTAACAAAAAGATTTACTATTTATTTCTCGTAAGTGACCGTGGTATAAGTGGGTTAATACCCGACAAAATGTTTTAACGCACGGCGTTAAAGCAAAGGACTGTTTCTTAGAATAATTTGCGTTAATACATATTAACGCATTAATTCTTCTCTTAATGTTCACAGCCCTAATTTTGACCTAAAAACAACATAATCATAATTAAAAAAACACTGGGAATGCTTTGAAAATAGATGATCGGAGTGGGACTGCAGCAGTAACTGTGTGTTCCTTACAAACGAGCCAAAATTTAAAAGGAAAATAAACTGTATTTGATGTTTGTCAAACACTTCAACAAATAAATTTAATTGAGGCTTTTCTCATAAAAACGTTCTATTTTCATCCACATATACCTTGTCCGCTGGCTGCTGCAAACACCAGCGGTCTGCTCGGAGACCACTGCACCTGAAACACGTAGGAGTCTGAAACCCTGAGGGAGAGCAGCGGGTCGGCCTGCAGCAGAGAGTGCACGTGTGCCAGGCCGTCAGTGCCTGCACTCACAAACAGGTTTCTGTAAACACAACAGCAGAAATCTATTGATTTTATTTCATCTACGAGTGACTGCGTGTGAAAAAGAAATGCTTAAAATAAGTGATTCTTCACCTGTGGAAAGGGGAGCAGTGTAGGGAATACACCGGGCCGCTGTGGGGCCTGAACGCAAAGACTGCTGGGGCTTTGAGCGCCACACTCAGGCCCTCAGAAGGCACCGCCGCCGGCATTCGTGAGGAGAAGGAACATTTGAGCTGCAGGCCGCCCTCGGACCCCACCAGGAAGGTGTCAGAGTCCCACGGAGACAGAGCAAGGGAGGTGACGCCCACAGTGTTGCTGCCACGACCCTATGAGCAACACAAGAGCAGGTCTCGCTTAACACAAAACGGGTAAGTATTTCTTCTTTTAAATCGCTGTCAACTAAACAGTTGCAGAAATGCTCAGTTTGAATGAATGAACTGTTAACACATCACGACAGCTTTGCTGCGCTGGAGATTTACGCTAGCGAGACACAGAGCTTTCAGTCAGGTTCCCACCACCAGCATAGCACTGAAACTGCCCTGCTAAAAATCACAAATGATCTTCTCCTAGCAGCTGATTCTGGACTCATCACCACCCTCATCCTCCTCGATTTGAGTTTGATACCATATCTCACTAAAATCCTCCTGCAAAGACGTTCATGTCTTGGTATCAAGTCCATCCTTCTCTTCTGGTTCATAGTCTCGTTATTTCTTGCCTCGATTACTGCAATGCTCTCCTGACTGGTCTTCCTAATACGACTCTAAATAAATTACAATTGGTCCAGAATTCAGCTGCTCGCATCATCACCAGAACTCCCTCCTTCCATCACATCACTCCCGTTCTACAGCATCGGCTCCCGGTTACTTTCAGGATTCAATTCAAACTTCCTCTCTACACTTTCAAAGCCCTCCATAACATGGCTCCTTCATAACTATCTAATCTTCTCCATATTAAGACCCCCTCCCGCTCACTGGGGTCTTTGACATTGATACACCTTTGAAAAGGTTTTTCTTTTAGAAGTTTTGGGCTCAATAGTAGAACAATGAGAAGATTATGTGGAAAACACTAAAAATGAACCTCGGATAAATCTATTATAGAGTGGAAGAACACTTCACAATCACCTTTAGACCAACACTGCTGCTGTGTGGAATTTGCTGCTTCGCTAAAGCATATCCGTCACTCAGAACCAGCCTGGTCCGATACGAGTCCACGAGCCACAGCAGCACTCTCCCGCCTGAGCAGGCGCTCAGAACCCCAAAGTCTCCTTTCTTCTGCAGGGGCGCCCAGGAAACCTGGACACACGGGGGAGTTTGGTTCAAATTCTTACTGTCGTTTTAGTCTGTGGGAGTAGTCCTGTACCTGGTACACCGGCTCTCTGTGGCTGTCGGAGGACATGCCAGTCTGAGCCCAGACGGGATCCTGAGTCTGGCTGGTGTTCCAGACCACCACCTCTCCGTTGTAAAGACCTCCTGTTTGACACCACAGACTGTTTTTAGCATTGGAAGATAAAAGTTTCATATTGTTTAAGTAACGATAATGCCTGATGAGGTATTTATTGTCATTTATAAATGGATGAAGCGGAGGCCTGAACAGGCCTCCGCTTCATCCATTTATAAATGACAATAAATACCTCATTGGGATGTTGAAACAATAAAAACTGAAGTGTTTGTCCAACTGATCCAGAACTGTGACCTCCTCCTGTCTTTTTCTATGTACCCGCGATGAGGGCAGGATGGGTGGGGTGACAGCACAGCGCTGTGACCGCTGAGGGAACGTCTACGATCAGGTCTGGATGGTTGCTCTGCAGGCCTCTTTGGTCCAGATTCCACAAGCAGACACAGGATCTCTCTGTGCTCCAGTCTCCATCGTCAGTCCTGTTCAGCAGAAAACTCAAACCTGAACTGTGTTTCATGTAGCTTACTAACAGTGAAGCACTTTTTGGTCAGAAAAAGCTTAAAAAACAATATTCCAGCTTTTATCAGAACTGTGGATTATGAAACATCTGAAATTTTAAACACTCTGATAATGACTAATAGTAGAATGATAATTACTGTAAGTAGAACAACCTTCAACATTTAAAGAGCCATTCGGATTGATTTATCCCAGTGGGAGCCACAAAGTCTGATAAAAAATAAAACACAGATTTTTATTTATTTTTATGATTTATTTTTTTTTAACCTTCATTTAACCAGGAAGTCCCATTGAGTTTAAGAAATCTCTTTTACATACGAGTCATGGCCAAAAGGTGACAAAAAACAGTTAAAACATAAAAATATTTTATTTAATAAAATAATAAAAAAAATAATATTTCTCTCATGCTTTCAACTTGGATTTAAAATAATTTAACTGAAGAAGTTCTGTGAGTTATGTTACTGTTACTATAATGATACATTTAAATGAATTGTGTTTTTTTTTTCTTTTTTGCATAAATTAAATATAAAGAGAAAACAGCTTTTTTTTTAAATAATAAATGGTTCGTAACTTGTGACACAGGATGACATGATATCCTTTCAAAATAAAAGACATCCTGTGTCACAAAGGATCATCTCAATGTATTAATGCAGAAATGTGTAAAATCTAACAAACAAAAATGAAATCAAAGCTACTTAAGTCACCTCTAGTGCACTTTTCAAACGTTACGGCTTTCTTTAAATCTGCCTTACAATCTGATGTGCCTTAACTCCAATAAGCCAATAAGAACATGCCAGAGCACAGTATATTGGAAAACATGCAGGAAGGTGGCTCTCGAGGACCAGGGTTCTCTACCCCTGTACTATACTATGCTATACTATACTACAGTACACCCTATTCCATTGTACTGTACTACACTACACTACATTCTATTCAATTATACTGTATTTGCCCTGAAGAACAGAAATCCAGTGAAGAATGAAGGCAGATCAACAGAACTTCTCGTCTGAGCTGAAACACATGTACTAAGCAGAAGTGACGTTGATGTTTCTCCCAGATGATACTAGAAAACCTTTAAAAGTCTCATCTTTCAGGACGTGTCAGACAAACACCAACATACCGACCGTAGGCACAGACAACCCCTGAACCTGTGCAGCTCCAGCTCACACTGGTGACATGAAGACCTCGCTCTTGAGCACTGGGATACTGGAGAGCGTGGAGGCGTGAAACCTTCAATCATGACAGTAACATCAAGAGCTTGTCATGTAGATTTAACAGTAATACACTGATGAATGTGGGACGGCTCACCCCCGTGCTGTGATCCTCCCAGTTTGCGTGAAATCCATCGAAGGCGTGGCTCTTGGCGTTTTTAACTAACTCTCGGATGATCTTGTCCTCAACTTTCTGAAGGAAGTCGACGAGGCCGGGCGGCGCCGGCTGGTCCCAGTTTAGTTCAAGGTTCTGCTCTGTTTGCTCCTCTGTCTGTGCATCACTGTCAGAGGTAAAGGCGGTCTGGACTGATGCATCTGCACTGTGCACGGGGTTGCTCTGACAGCTTTTCTAACACATGGAAGACAAAAAGTGAGTTCCTAACCTGCTAAAACATCCCAAATCTATCATTACAGAAACATTACAGATCATGTTTTCAGTTTTGTTATTGCTGGCTTCAATTCCTGTCTTTGTGCTTGCTTTTAGTCTTATAAATGAATCACTTAGCTTAAAAAAGCCTTAAACCTTCAGTTTAGACTTTTAATTAAAAAAGTTCCATACCTTTCTTGATCTAAATTAAATTTTTCTTTTTACAAATATGTTGAATACTGAAAAAAAACGCAAGAAAAAGAGACAAAATATTTTTAATTCACAATAAATAATCATTAAGAGAAACGCATTAATTACAGGATGGAAGTATTTTCCATTTCAATATGTTTTAGTCCTTTTGATAATTTCAAAGACTTTATTTATTCATTGAATTTGGTATGAAATGTTATACAATTTGAAGGAAATTGTATTTTTTTTATGTGCAGATAATAAACTTGTCTATAAAAAGAATTACATTGAGACAAAGTTAGTCACTTTTATCTATTAATGCACCAAATATAGCATGACTCAAGTTAAAATCTGAATGTGATACATCTACATATATTGTATACATAAAGTTGGACCTTTTCTATAACATTTGAATATCAAGTAAAAGTGTATTTATTTCCATTATTATATTAACACTTTTAACTTGCATTAAATATAGATTGAGGAAACAATGTTTTATTGATTTCGAGTATTTATTTGTAAATTTGTACATAAATTGGCGTTCCAGCTCATGAAATCCGCAAAAAGGAAACAAACTTACCGACAATTTTTCTGGAGAAAACTGCTCCAATTTTTTAGAGCATGAATGTTTGAAAACTGAGTTTCACCAACGAATCATCTACTTTACTCAAAGCACAGATTCACCACATGTCATTAAACTGGTTCAGTTTTATTGGTGATTATCAAAAGGTTCAAGAACCTGCAGACATCCAGGAAACGTGGAATGATGCAGACACTTTCAGCTGATGGACTACAACTGTCGGGTTCCTCGGATCAAGACACTTCTGAGTCTGGATCAACAAAGAAAACGTCTCAACTGGACCGAGGAGAAGAAGAACTGGACTGTTGGTCAGTGATCATCAGTGTTTTCTGATGAAAGGAAGTGTGTCTTTCATTTGGGAATAAAAGACTTTAGAAGACAGGTGAGGAGCAGAATCCAAACTCCTGGAAGTCCAGAGTAAAATCTCCATTCAGGCATGATTTGGGCTGTAATGTCCGGCGCTGGTGTTGATAAATTGTTTTCTTCGATCCAAAATGACTGCAATAGTCCATCAGAATGTTAGAGGAGGTCAGGATTCCTTCTGCTGAGGATCTTGATGAAGATCCAGATTTAATTTTCCTGCCCTGACCACAGTATTAAAGGAGATAAGATGGGCATATCATTTTGAAAGCACTTTATGTTGATGCTATCAGAATCTCTGTTATCTTTCTGCAAAAAGTGAGAATTAAAAGGTGATTTCTCGACAGTTTTCTAATATTCTGGAATCCTGTTTTTGTGGATTTATGAGCTAAAAGCCCGATTTATATAAATATAAAATTTGAATCAATAAAACAGTGATTTCTGGATCTAAATCCTAAGAAAGTTTAATTTTATGAATGGAACTAAGTACACATTTCCATGAATTTCTGAAGTTTTGGGAAGGCTCTATAGCCATCTTCTAGCTAGCAGTAAAGGAAACAAACTCACCGAGTGGGATGTTCCCAGCTGGGATTTCTTCCACTGGGACTCAACAGTCAGAGACTCTAAGGTTTCGTCACTAAACATGCTAACATTTAATCATAATAAGGAAAAATCCAACAAACAACGGGCAGATAGAGGCTAAATGGGTACAGTCCTGTTTGACGCTGCAGCCGCCATTTTGCCACAAAGCGACGTTACCTTGGTTACCCAAAAAAGGAGGCTGACAAGTCACTTCCGGTTTCACGGACTAAACTAACCCCTTTAGTCATAATTCTTTATGCTTATTACTCATAAGTAATAACAATTTTGAAAAAAAATGATAATGCTAAAAAGAGCACTTATTCAAAAATGCTCTATCTTCTTACCAGCCTTTGTTGTTGAGCCTGCAATGCATTCTGGGTAGCGAAGATCAAACTCAGCTATGGCGGAGTGGGGCTTTGTTTTTATTATGGATAGGGGGAAATTTAGACAATATTTAGGCAGAATATGAAATAAATATATATCTAAAATGTTTATTTTTAAGAGTGAGTGAAAAGCCAGATATGTTAGATTTTATGCATCTCTCATACATCGAAATAAAGATATATTTTGACCAAAATAATAACAACAGAAGTTAGTGTTGATTATAATAATCTAGAATGAAAACAGATGTTTCATTAACAAAAACAATTTAATAAATAATTGTTAATTAATCATTAAAAGAAAAATTATGTTTATTTAGAACATTTCTTTTCGCAAAACGGTTGCAAAAAAATTAAACTGTGACAAGGATGACTGTTATTAATGCAGATAAAACACATTTACATATTGAGATTATATTTGTATATCAGGGCAAAATTACATCTGACGATTTATCAATAAAATTAATTTTAAAAGACATTAGTAAAACGATACTCACGTTTTTTGCTACAATGTGTATGAAAATGTTGCAAGAAATGTACTAATAAGCCAAAAAAAATATTCATTTAGGGAAAAACATAAACACTCATGGAAAAATATTTAAGTAAATATTTAACTGAAATATTTATATTTTAGTTTTAAAGTTTGAAATATTGCTTGGCTTGTCCTTAAAATATAATTCAAATAAACTCCTACATAAGTAATTCATAACATTCATCTCATTAAAACCTAAACTTAACCAAGACAAAATACAAGTGCCCAATCTGTATTATTCCATCCATCCATTCATTTTCCCCAACCTGCCTAATCCTTCTTAGGGTCACAGGGTTGCTGGAGCCTATCCAGCTTCTGCTTAACAAAGGTACATTATGCCCTGGACGATTCTTCTGTAATAATGAAAAATGATAAGCATTTTTATGCATCTGAAATATGTTTCCCTTTTGGAGACAAAAATAAATCTCTCTTGGCTGATCTGGGGACATCTCTGCATCCATTCCAGAGGAGCTGGAGGAAGAGAGGGAAGTCTGGGCATCTTTGTTTTAACTGCTGTCCATGGTGCTCTCGCTCTAATGAGCAGAAGTTGGATGGATGCATAAAAATATTCCTAATAGAATGACAAAGAAAAAAACAAAACAAATCTTGACTCAAATTAGTGTAATAAGGTTTTCTCATGAGAAAGTCTGAAACATTTTTATCTAATTCATGACATTCATTCATTATTTTGAAGGTTTTCCTCAGCAAAATAACTTACTCTAATATGAATGTTCTGAAAGTGACATGTTTTGAGGTGATCTTAACCTCTAAAGAAGATTTGAACATCAATCGGCATTTCACTGATTTCTATGTAGAAGTTTATTTACAGCATCTGACAAAATTCAAACAGCTTTTAATCTGGTTTGGAGGCATCTATTATTCAGGTTACAAATAAAGTAATCGTCATCATGAAGTAACGAGAATAGAGCCAGATTGCTATAGAAAAGACATGAGTAAATCATCATATCCTAATGCCCTCGCATCTGAAGCAACATACATCAATGCTTCTTGTGAGTCTATAATCACTTGTAGAGAAAACATAAAAAAAAAGCCACAATGTTTATTATTAAACAAGCTTAAACCAGACGGGATCTACTATATCCGTTATCAGAAAGGGGAGATCTTTACACATGCACAGTTCAGAGCTAATAACATCCACCAAACTTGACAATAAAACAGGATTTTATTGTGTTGTCAAGCTATCACTCCATTCTAGGAGCTACAAATGATAAAGAACATGAAAAACATTAAAAACACTTTTTAAAAATGATCAACACTAAATTGGGACTCAAATAATAATAACAAAAAAAAGTGTTTGCATTTATTGTAACAAAGCAACTGGTACACTTAATTTGATGTGAAGAGGATTCCAGTGGAACAGGAGAAATGTTGCAGACTAGTGTATCCAATGAAGAAATATACACTGAAGCTCTAAAATAGGGAGGTTTTACTGTAACAATAACCATATTAAATTTAGTGGTTGAAAAACTAGATTCCTTAAAAAACAAAAGAAGTCTAGTCATGTTGGAAAAAAGCAAGGGAAGTCGTAAACAAAACATTGAGGATAGCCAAAGAACTAGCTGGTGCTTTTTGAAATCATTAGTACAAGAAGAAGTCACAAAAGGAAAATATAGCCATTAAATCATGGTTTCCCCACCATTGGACAAATAATATACATATATATGTATATATTTATATAGAAAAGTTGCTAAGGATGCTATGATTCATTTATCACTGCACCATGGCTTATCTGTATTGAACTTCCAACTTGAACAGAAATTATATTTTTATTGTACATACAAATTGCTATTGATGGTACATTAAATCTACGCAGGATGATGTGCAGAATGCTACATTTTTATCTTTAATGTTTTGCATGTCTTTGTAAAATGAAAAGAATGACAGTGGAGATTTTCGGAGCCGCGAGTCCCTTCCATCTCTCTGTTCAAACAGGCTGATGCCGCAGCGAAAGACATCAAACAGCCTGACAAAAGGTGAGAGACCTTTTTTTTTTCCTTTCTCCTCTTTAAATACAAAACCCCACCCACCCTAAATAATACATTTTGCTCCCCAAAACTGTAGAATGACCACAGAGGGACAACAGGAAAGTTTTTAGAGAAAATCTTCAATCTTCTTCTCCGTCGTCCTGAAAAAAAAAGAGGAAAAAGAGAAGTTAGACAAAGAAACAGTATTTTGAAGCTAATGTTTAAAACCGGAGATTTAACGGTCAAATCCTCTGTGTTTAAGCCCATTTTTAAGACGTTCTCTGGCTCTGTATGAAAATGCTGGTTCATCTTTGACCAATTAGACTTGGATTTAGTAGTGACAAATGGATTATGTCCCCTTTAATAGACAGAAGTACCAACCGACTGGAAATTGATCATGGATTACAAATTAATAAGAGATTTGCACAGCTCACACCAAACCTCTTCCATCTGTAGGAGGTGGACATGCGCTAGCATCAAGTAAAAACATTCTTAAAAAGCAACTCCCCGCTTGCTCAGAGCACCATGGAGAAGCGTTCGAGAACGCACAAAGCTGCTTTTCTCAATAGAATCAGTCGATTGGCTGAGAACTTCCCCTTTGTAAAATGTTGCGTTTCACTGCTTCAGAATCCCTCTGAATTACGACAATTGTGTGTATAGTTGAGTTAAAAAATGTCAAAACTGGAGCTAAAGTTCTGGTGCAAAAGGTGCAAAAGTTAATTAGAAATTGTGATAATGAGTAGATCTAATTCATCTAACTAAAGGGCAGAAAAGTTGCTTTACAAAATCAATTTTCATACTTTTCAACACATAAAAAATTAAAGAAATTTAGTTGTTGTGCACACATAATATATGATCATTTCTGTTCCTGTAACAGAAAACAGTCAGCTATCAGTAAAAAGATTTATAGTCGTCTTTTAATAAAGGCTTAAAAGTGAGGGTGACACATTTTGTGGACCAAATAAAAATCATTCGACAACCCAATGTTCCTGTATGCCACAGCGCCTCATAAGTTCCTTACCTCGCCATCATCGCCGTCCCCATCATCATCATCACCTTCGTCTTCTTCCCCCTCATCAATATCTTCCAGGCCCTCCTCATCATCGTCGTCATCATCACCATCACCCTCTTCATCCTCCATGTCTGGGACCTTAAAAAAATTATTTTTAAGCATTTACACTTACAGAGCCCATATAATTAGAGCAGCAAGTAAAAAGTAAAGTTAAAAAAATGAAGAAACTGATAAGAAAACAACAGAATAAAGGGGACCAAAAGGTACTAAAGCATTTTACAAAAAATAAAATAAAATTTGAAATGTTTAATACAAACGTTATCAAGTTGATTAGTTGCATCTCGGCAGCACAACAGTGAGCCATTTCTAATGGAAATATTCTGCAGTTAAAATCTCAACACAACCTTAGTAGAAGTTAAGGAAAATGCAGGGTAAAGAGAGTCAAAGCCATCAGTGACAGTCAGCATGTTCAAAATCACTTATTTATAACAAATCTATCAGGATAATGGTGTTTTTAAAGTGGTTGTTCTGTAAGTGAACAGAGAAAACAGAAAACTAAAGGAGGAAATGACTAAAGCAGCTTCTTCCATTGAGTAGTAAATTAATAATTGGTGTAAAAAACAATCATAAAGTGTCTGATGGATGCACAGCATGGTGAGGAGATTAAGCCACATTACAGAAACCTGATGAGACTGTAGGCTTCAACTTATTTACTGGTCAGAGATACAGTACTGCCCCCTTGTGGACACCTGAAGGAACTGCAAGATTTATTTTCAGGCTGTTTGGTCTAATTCATTGATTTGTTCCGATGGATGAGGTACTGAGACTGGTACCGTTTGCGTCACCAATGTTTACCGGACCAATACGTTTCAGCTTTAACTGTATTTCTTAACAGCGCCGACAAGACATACACTGCTTAAAAAGATGGGACAATGTGTTCATCTTACCAAATATATGTAATCTTTTAAATGAGAACTATAATAATGGACTTGCTTGCTTGTGTTAAAATTTTTGAGAAAAGTGTGAAAAGCATGTATAATTCTAATTTGTGGATTTCATCAACACCATGTACGAAAGTAAAGCAAAATGAAGGTGACACGTTCCACTTTTGAAACACTGATATTAGCGTCATCTCACCAGATAGTACTGCAGAGGGTTAGGCCAGATGTCGTCCTTGATCACTTCCCCCAGCTCATCCGCTCCTGCATCCGAGTGGTCAGTAAACCAGGTGAAGAAGCTCTCGGGCTCCTCGTGCTGCCTCTTTTTCCCAGCTTTGTTTGACGTCTGCGCCGAACGTTTTGTCAGATCCTGGAGAGTCAAATCAAGATATACGTTTTCAATACAGATTTGAATTAGCAATAACTGGGATAATCACTGTATGTGTCCAAACGTATTGACACAACTTTAGCATTAGACTCACCTTTCCAGTTTTCCATTTGATCTCGGTGGATTTGGAAATGGGATCACCGCTCTCGATCACATTAAACTCTTTGGAGAGGGTTTTGTTCTCAAAGTATGGATTCTCATCAAAACACTAAGAAAAACAGAACAAAAAAATATCTTAGAATTTTAGAATATTCCAAATGTGCAACAACAAAGTGAGTTGGAAAACTTACAAAATCTATTCTATATCCAGACTTAATGTCTTCGAACTCTGTGACCTCCACCTTTGACAAGTAATGGAGTGCTTCCTCATCGTCTTCCCCCAGAAGAGCAGAAACTATCAGAAACATTGATTAATATCAGAACAAGAGCTTTAAATAGTTTCAAACAAGTGAGTAAAATAGATTTCAGACTAAATAATTAACGAATTTAACAAAACAGAAGTCTTTCGAACTTACCTTGTGGATGGTTGACAAACGTCGTGACCCAGAAATTTGGGATTTTGGCGATGAGTTCTGATCTCTTCTGAAAAAACGGCTGCCGTAATTTGTTGTATTTCTGCTCTACTTTTAAAATTTCTTCGCTAGCCTGTTCGTTCAGTCTGGTGGACAGAAAACACAAATGAGTAATGAAAAACTTTCTTTTTTCTTTAATGTAAAATCTAAACGTTCAAACTCACCTGTCAATTTCATTCTGTACTTCATCGATGTGTTCAATCGCCTCCTGCTGCTCCTTTTCTGGAAAGACAAGAACATTTTAATCATCTGTGACTCTGGAAACAAACTTTTAAAGATGAAAAACAAAGTTTAAAAGAGTTTCGTGTAAAACAGCTAAATTAAAATATTAGTAAAAGATGATCAGATGAGAGTACATTCATTGATGTCATTTGTAAGTTCTTATGGTAGCTAAGGAGTTGTTGGTGTCCAAAAGAGTGCATTAGTGCGTGCTAAAACTACAAAGGGGGAATTGCATCTTGAAACATGTTTTAAAGTCCCCATCATATTTTAATTAATTATAACATCATGCAATTTAGTCTTAATTACGATTATGCCGATTTAGCCAAAAACATTAGAAGTTTGCCTCTGGGCAAGTCAGCCCCCCTTCCCTTCACCCATCTGTTTACATGCCCTTGCACTCACAACCTAGCATTGGCTGCTTATTTTCTATGTAACAAATGTTATTTTTTTCCACCATTTTTGCCTACCCTTAATCACAGTGATTATAATAAAGATTCATTTTTGAGCTTAGTTTTCTTTATACATATTCTCCATCAGAAAAATGCTATTAGAAAATGTTAAAAACACAATTTCATTTAGTATGTTTTTAATGTGTGGAATAAAATAAATAAATAAGCACGAATTAGCATCAGTTTTAGCATTAGCTAGTCGATTTCAGTCCTCAGCCGCGGTCGAACCCGCCACTCTTCACGGCTTCCTGTTGTCCCTAAGGCGGTATGGTTTGAATAAAGCAGTTAGCGTTTCGACACACGCCGCTTCCCACACTCAAAAACACACCACAATCCCAAAACGCATTACTACACTGAACAAAACGTAGCGAATATTTAAATTTAATTAAGAGGAAAAAGTCTGTTTACATAAAAAAAAATATATTTAAACCCATTCTACCAATTCTATCGTGCTCATATGTAAAGTTAAGTGTACGTCGAGAGAATAAGACGCCACGCTAGGAGTGGTTGGAATACCTCCCAAACTCTTCTTTTTTGAGGAAAAACATAAAAAACCTATCAAATATTAATGTCTGAACAACTAAACATGCATATATGCAACACGGTTCCGAAAACACGGGCTTTCTCCAGTCACAACTTCAGCTTGTAGCTAGCGCGTGCGTGTAGCATGCTAGCCCCTCACGCTGCATGACGCTCGAAGCTAATCTAAGCTACACGCTAGCTAACATCTAAACGCGGGATGCAGGCTTAGCCCCCGCTACAAGTCTGAAATGCCCCGCTCGGGATACATTTACCAGTCTGCGTGTGGCAAAATAAAACAATCACGTGCACTTTACAAAAGAACACGCCACCATGCAGAAATTAGAACGGGGAATTCAAATGACGATAAACACATGAAAATGGCGTTGTGCATGATGATAACCGCCATTCCTTCACGTTACCAGAGGTCTCGTCCGCTGCGTCGTGATTGGAATTCTCCTTCCTGCTGGCTTTTGCCGACATAGTTGATCGTTTCCTGCGACACCTTACGTCCGAGTCGGTTAAAAATGCCCTTTTGTTGGACTAACGCTGTCTTCCCTTATTGCAAAGTGCGAAGCTGTCAGCCCACAACAAAAAGAAAAGAAACCGACGCAACCTTGCACGCTGGTTTCCCACTTCACCGCCTCGACAAAGAGCAGCACTGAACTCTACTGCCCCCCAGTGGACTGGATGACGATGTATTTATAACCGCAACAAATTAATTAAATTACTACAACTAAATCAGAAAAATATATTATTTTTAATCATCAAAAATAATAATTATTAAAATATGTTGTTAACAGTAGTGAATACATAAATAATATATTTAATAATTTTGACAATTTAACAAACAGATGCTGAAGGTTTGAAAGACTATTTGCCTTATGACAGCTGGATAACAGGCTCTGATGACTATTTAACTCCACCCATCCATGTTTTATATAGATTTGTCCCTTTCTGGGTCACAGGGCTGCCGGAGCCTTAACTATGAAGCATTTTTTTGGATGGTGGAAGGAAATCCCAAGAGAAAACCCACACATGCACCCTCATTGGTGGTTCTGTTTCAGGTCCCCCAGCCAGGATTTGAACCGGGGCCTTCTGTCTGTGAGCCGAGCGTTAACCACTGTGCTACATTTAATAAATCAGAGTTAAGTTGGTAGCGATAATCCAAAAATGTTAATTGGTTAATTTTCAATTTTGAACCTCGACAGACAACATGAGCCTCTACTTCTGTGGTCTCCTTGGTTTGATAGTAAGCTTCATACAGGTGTCTGTTGGCTTTTGCACCTTGATCAGGAAGTTTATTTAAGTCTGACATAATTATATGTGCTATAAATCCTGTTTGGGAATGGCCATATGAACCAACCTGATGAGAGTTTTCCACAGTTCACTCAGCAGGGAGTTCAAAGTTGTAACTTCAACGATTAGTGTCAGAACACTAATAAATTGCAATTTAGAATGATGAACCCCAGCAAAAAGTAGTGTATTTACGTGTACTGCAAGTATACTAAGTCTATTCTAAAAGTGAGGTGCACTACTAGAAGTTTTATTTTTTATACTTTCTGTATATTTTAAACTTAAAAGATTCCAAATGTCTAAAGAATGTGGAGGTACAAACATCAACATAAAACCAATTTTATATTTATTTTTGTTTAATTGCAAAATTAAAAAAAACATCTATACCTATTTAAATCTCTTCAATCATTTTGATTTATTTTCAAAGTGTTCCCAGTGGTCTTTCAGTTATGATTATGCAATTTTTAGCCAAAATCTAAAAACCTGAGACACTTCCAAGACATAGCTTCTGTTGAGTGACGTAGTTTATTCAAAATTCACCTCTGAGTTGTGGGCAGGACCATTGGCAGGAGTAAGCCTGCCCTATCTCCCCAACATCCATCTGTTAACATGCTCTCTCGCTAGCTTACAGTCCCTCACACACCCAACCTAACATTACCAGTGAAACAAAACGACAATATTGGAGCCATCCAGCCGTATAGTTTTGAGTCAGACAAGGAAAATAAAGACGTACAAGGATCTATTTGTCTGCAAGAGGATTCATCAGAAGGAGCGGAGCAGGGAGCTTGTGGGATGCTATAGTACCTTTAACACTTAAAAAGCCATTCAGATCAATTTCTCACAGTAGGAGCCACAAAGTCTCACTTCACCCTTTAGAAAAATAGGACACTGATTTGTTTTTATCTTACTGATATTATGATAAATCCAAATGAACTATTTTTGTGGCATAATTTGAAATTCAATATAAAAAGAAAATAGACGTTAGAGGTTCATCACTTCCTTTCAAAATTGAAGACACCTCCCCCTCTCCCAGCACAATCTCCAGAACATGGAGGAGATTTCAGGAGACTGGTGGTTATTCTGGGAGAGCTGGACAGGGCCGTAGAAGGTCCTCAACCCCTCAGGACCGATACCTGCTCCTTTATGCAAGGAGGAACAGGCTGAGCACTGCTCCTGCCCTACAGAATGACCTCCAGAGGGCCACTGGTGTGAATGTCTCTACCAAACAATCAGGAACAGACTTCATGAAGGTGGCCTGAGGGCCCCACGTCCTGTAGTGGGCCCTGTGCTCACTGCCCAGCACCGTGGAGCTCCACTGGCATTTGCTCAAGAACACCAGAATTGGCAAGTCCACCACTGGCGCCCTGTACTTTTCACAGACGAGAGCAGGTTCACCCTGAGCACCTGTGATAGACGTGAAAGAGTCTGGAGAAGACAAGGAGAACGTTATGCTGCCTGCAACGTGGTTCAACATGACAGGTTTGGTGGTGGGTCAGTGATGGTCTGGGGAGGCATATCCATGGAGGGACACACAGACCTCTACTGCCTAGGAAATGGTGCTCTGACTGCCATAAGGTATCCAGATGAAATCCTAGAACCCATTGTCAGACCTACGCTGGTGCAGTAGGTCCTGGTTTCCTCCTAATGCACCACAATGCCCGGCCTCACGTGTCAAGAGTATGCAGGCAGTACCTGGAGGATGAAGGAATTGAAACAATTGATAGACCTTCACCATCCCCTGACTTAAACCCAATAGAACATCTCTGGGACATTATGTTTGGGTCATTAGGCGCCGCCAGGTTGCTCCTCAGACTGTACGACAGCTCAGGGATGTCATCACACAGATCTGGGAGGAAATGCCACAAGACACCATCCGTCGTCTCATTAGGTGCATGCCGCCACGTTGTCAAGCATGAATACAAGCTGGTGGGGGCCACACAAGATACTGAAAAGGATTTTGAGTTGTAGAAATTAAGTTTAGGAAAAAATGGACTAGCCTGCCACATCTTCATTTCAGTCTGATTTTATGGTGTCTACACAATTGAGCCTCTGTAGGCTGAAAACTTTTATTTTCATTAAAAGACTTGGCATCCTTTTGTTCTGCCCTGTCGTTATTTGTATAGATATCCAACTTCATATTGAGATCTGATGTATCTAATGTGTTTCTTTAAAGTGCTCCTTTATTTTTTGTGAGCAGTATAGCCTGGATCATATTTAGTAAGAAAACTAAATATTGAACCCCAAATTAAATATTTAGTTACAAAACTTAAATATTTGGTTTGAAAAACAAATATTTAGATTGTATATAAATATTTAATGTGCAAACTAAATATTTAATTTTATAAACTTAAATTTTGTTTGCTAAATACATAATTTTAGGTTAAATATTTAAACTGCTAACTAAATATTTAGTTACTAAATAAAATATATTAATATATATTAATTAATTATTAATTTAATATATATTAAAATATATTAATTTTGATGGGTGAAAATAAGTATTTGAGAAACAAAACCTGTTTTTTTCTCCCAAAACAGACTAAATATCTGAAAACATTTGTCAACATTTTACTTCTCAGATTTACAAATGGCACCCTATAAGTATAACTATTGATTTTTATCTATATTTTATAAACTCAAAATGTTTTCAAAAAAAGTCTGAAGTTCATATTCCAGTTAGTGTATTCCTACAAGTACCAGGTCTGTAGTATACTTGCTAAATTTATAGCTATACTCAAGTATACTTAATGAGATAAACTACTTGTGGGTATTATGCAAAATGGGTTACATAAAGATTACCAAATAGTTGGAATTCCAGAATGTCAATTTTGTTATTAACCTAAGAGTTGGTTTCACCTTTTTAAAAAAAGGCGTTTTCTTCCTTTAAACCTCAGCGGTGCCAAGATATGAGGAAATGTTCCGACTGCTTGAAAGACGAGCTCACGTCAAGCTTACCTGGCCAGGTGCATCAAAGCTCTGCCTCCAATTGGCTCCTTCCCCGTCGCTGTCATTGTCTTCCACCAATCCCGGTAGACTGACGTCACACCTCGGTTCTCTCAGCTTTGTTGGGTCAAACATTTGGTTAGATTTGTTTTCATGTGAGCTCAGGTGGAGCTCTCCCGAGACGCTGCTTGCTCGACGTCTTTCCTCCCACGTGACGGTGAATGTCCCGGGCTTTCTCTCAGAGGTTTTGACCAGGGAAGGGTCCCCGGGAGGGTCAAACCTCCATCATGTCAGGTGCAGCGCCACAGGTAAGGGCCGCTTCAAGGAAGCTTTTTTACACATGGAGTTCAGTCGCTCGTCGTTTGGGTTTTTCCAACCAAAGTTGTTACTTTAAAGTGCTCTGACGCAGGGGATTTTCCTGTTTGTCCCGTTTGGGTTTTTGTTTGAAACCTCTCTGATTGTAGTTGTCAGTCACCTGCTTTACCTGAGTGTTTAGAAAAAAATAATTAAGAACTGTCTTCTGTTTTAATTATAGCTCATTATTACAGTATTTTTAATTTAATATCTAAACTGAATCCTTTAGGGATTATTTAGGGCATTTGCTGCGAACCTCTACTTTCTATAACCCTGTTGGTCAACATTTTGCTTTACTTTTAGAAACGTGGTGTTGCTGTATCTGTCATAATAAAGGAAAACCACCAATTTGTTTGTTTGCCATCAGCCGGTGCTCTTTCTGAGTCTGGATTAGGTCAATTACTCATGTTGTTTCTGTAGCGGATCACAAATTTAAAGCTTCCTAATGAAAAGTGGAGTCCCTCAGGGCATCGTTCAAGTCATCCGCTTTAATCCTTCTTACTCAAAGTTTTATTATTAATTAGTATTATTTATTTATTTGATGCCTTAAAACCCCCACTGCTGGAAATTAAAATCTCAGAAACATTCAAAAACAGCAAATAAAAACACAAGGTAAAAGCAAAACAATAAACCTCACCAGCAGACCAGAGTTAATCATTTTCAACAAGTCATTTAAAGCAGAATCTGGCATCAGTTCTACACAGCTGTTCTTAGCAACTTTTTGTGAAAATATCTACTTTTACTTGAATAGGTTCATTATAGTTGATGTATTTCTGTTTGTAGCCATTTAAAGAAAACTGTTTCAGTTTTTCTTGTTGTTAGAATAGATTTTTATTTGTGATTGTCACAGAAAAACGAAAATATCTTCCTGCTCCTCGCAGCACTCATGCCTTAAACAACTTATGACTGAAAATAAAATATAAAAATAGAGAAAATTGGCATTATCCAATAACTAAAAACAATAATTTAAAAATATTTTGTTGCACTTGTTGTTTGAAAAACAGGATATCCAATTAATGTGTTTAAAATTGTTAAATCTGTAAAAAATACTAATAAATATGAAGAAAACATCCACCGTTACACAGTTTAATCAGTCTAATAGAAAAGGTTCAGGCTTATTGTTTCCCAGACATGTTTAAAATGTTCACTGGAAAGCGGTTCTGGAGCTGTTTTCTTTTCTTGACCTGAAGTGTTTGTGTGAACAAAACAGATCAAACTTTATTGTAATCTAATAGTAACAAGGAAAAATATAACAAATTTCCATTCTTATTGTTTTTATATAGATTTGAAAATACTCATTTTAATTATTGTTGTGCCTGTCTAGTGTATTAAGTTCCAAACAGTAAATTAAATCTAAGTGAAAACTTTTATTTTGAGTCAATATTTGGACTACTGCAATATCTAGTTATCAATTGAAGAATTGTTGTACAGTGTAAGTTTTAGCCTCTTAGCCTTAAATTAATTCCAACAGTGTTTAGAGAAAAAGTACATTTTTGAAAAGTCAAATGCTATATCAATAAACATGTTTTCTATTTGTGATCAAAATGTAAAGTTGGCATAAAGACAAATACTCACATTTATTTATGGGTTTGAGTTTTAAATGTGTGACATTTATCAACTTAGCTTTTGTCAAATTGTATCACCTGTTCAGAGAAAAGTACTTTATTTGATTGAGTTTGACTCCAGTTACCACATGTTGTGTAGTGGTTCGCACTGTTGCCTCACAGCAAGAAGGTCCAGGATATCTCCGGTTTCAGTCCAAAAACATGCTTCACAGGTTGAAGGGCGACTCTAATTTGTTCCTAGGTGTGTCTGTGAGTGTGTGACTGGTAACCTGTCCGGGGTGTATCCTGCCTTCGCCCAACAGTAGACGGGATTAGCTTTAGGGAGTTTTAAAAAATGATTGATTGACTCCAGTCTCTTGAAAATGATTGTTAGACAGATGCTGCTTCTTCGTGCTCTGAGGTTTAACCAGAACCACGACGACACTGCTTTAAAACCCTGGTCACAGTTACCCACTGAAATCCATCAAAAATGATCGCTGTTGAACCACTCAGTGGTAGGGGGCTGATTCACGTGTGATCTTTACAAACCCTGCAGGACTCCAAGATCAGGAAGCGATCAGTTTATTTCATGTCCAGACTTAAATAGAATCTATTTCAACTAATATGTGGTACAATGTAGTGCTGCCACAAACGATTATTTTAATAGTCGACTAATTATCGGTTATTTTTCTGATTAGTCGACTAATCGGGTCATGCACAAACTGAATGTAAAGTACACATTTCAACCATCATTAGCTTTAGACTAACTAAAAACTAAATATATAGCATTATCTGTGATAATGCTAGTGTGAATGCTGAAGCTGAATTTGGCCACTGAAGATGCTAGTGATGATAGATGAAGATGCTGAAACTGATAGCAAAAAATGCTGAAGTTGATAGCTGAAATCGCTGAAACTAATAGCCGAAAACGCCAAATATGATAGCCAGCTAAAATATTAGTTAATTGCCAAATTAGCCTAAAAATATATTCTAAATTAGGCTAAATAGCTAGCATGCAGCTGAAATATTAGCTAAACTCCAAATTAGCCTAGGAAATTAAAAAAAAAATCCTAAATTAGCCAAAATAGCTAGAATGCAGCTGAAATATTAGCTAAACTCCTAAGTAGCCCAGAAATGTGAAAAAATCCCAAATTAGGCTAAATAGCTAGCATGCTGCTGCAATATTATCTAAACTACAAATCAGCCAAGAAAATAAAAATAAAAAATCCTAAATTAGCCAAAATAGCTAACATGCATCTGAAATATTAGCTAAACTCCAAATTAGCCTAAAAAAATGAAAAAATTATAAATTAGCAAAATGGCTAGCTTGCCGCTGAAATATTAGGTAAACTTTAAATTAGCCTAGGAAATTGAAAACATCCTATACTAGCCAAAACAGCTAGCATGTAGCTGAAATATTAGCTAAACTTCAAAATGTTTAAAAAACCTTAATAAATGCCAAAATAGTCCTAAAAGCTAGCATAATGTCATTATAACTTTCAACTTTGCTACACTCTGACTCCAAATAATATAAAGTAACGACTAATCAATATTAAATTAGTCGTCGACTATTTTATAGTCGATTAGTTGACTAAGATCAATGTGCTGTGTAAATGCTGCGATTGAATGTCTTTTTTATGTGAGGACGATGGTGAATTGCTGCTTTGTCCCCTCAGAGCCGCAGCCTGCAGTGCTTGGAGGAGTGGGATATTCTCGATCCAGAGGTCCAGCAGCGACTGGAGGATGCGCGCACGTCCATCAGGCAGGAGATCCAGCGTGAGCTGAAGATCAAGGAGGCGGCCGAGAGACTCAAGAGGGCTGTCACCAGTCGCAGGAACGCAGCCGACGTGGAGGGCCAACTGAAGGTTTCGAGTCGAAAGCTGGAGAAGTTGCACCTGAAACTGCAGGAGCTTAACGCCAGGTCCATGACCGCAGAGAAGGAAAACACAACAGGTAACATACACGGATGAACTGCCTTGCTTCCTCTGTGCTACTAAAATGGCACTTAAGCATATACTAAAAATACTAATAAAATAACTAAAATGCTTAAGGGTTATTCGCTTCCCATTTTTAATACTTGGAAGTTTAAAATTGTTGTGATTAGAGATAAATACACTTTAAAATGTGATTATTTTCAGGCGGGTAAAGTCGTTCCCAGTTGTCTTTTAATTATGTCTGTGCTGTCTTTAGCCAAAATCAATTGTAATTTTTAAGACATATTTTATGCCTGGCGTCAGTAGCTCATTAGAAATACAATTCTGGTTTGTGGGCGGGACTGTTGAGCAACCACGCCCCCTTCACCACCCAGTCACAGGGAGCTCTGTCTGCACCATTGATATGAGTAGAGATGGACAAAACAAGCCTGTTACCTCCGGTTCCAACGAAAAAGTCAATTCAGTCGCCATTTATGTGCAGTATGGATATGGAGCAGTGATTGGTCAGAGAATCTGTTAAACGCTTTAAACATTTGAGGTGGGGCCAGTGGGCACTACACACTCTCATTGAGGCATCTGATTGTCCAGTTTATAACTAACTTACAATAAAGAAAATATATCTTGGAAAAAAATTAGGTTTAGCAATAACATGTTAAAAAGAGACACCAAAGCAAGAATGGTTATTCTGAAAACAGAATAATAGCTGTTTATTTTTCAATAGAAGTCTTTGGGGTTTTGGCTTTCTGGGACCAGCGGATACTTCCTTATAGCCTCAAGCTAACATTAGCAGTGCAAAAATAATGGCAAGCAATGTTGGGTCAATCCAGTTGTGAGCCAGAGGGACGTGAATGTGGTGGAGGGGTGCACCCATTTCAGTTACTGCATCATTAGTCTGAGCTTTTTCGAGCATCCGGTTTTCTGATCTAACGTGGTTTGATTAAGAAATACTCAGAAAGGCAGTTTTTATCAAAATTATTATAATCAGGTCCTCTACTATGAGAAACATGCTACAAGAACATGTTAAAAACACACAAAAAAGGCCACTTTCAATGATTGGCTGCATGCTGGCTGGAAAGCGTGTAAACAGCGAGTTCTTATCAACAGGGTCCGGGATTGCTCTGAACCAGCAGTCTCACCCACAACTCAGAGGTGACTTCAGACAAAAGCAGAGAGAAAAAGACCCAAACCAGTCTTGTTTTACAAAAAAAATTACTCCAGAGATGGAAACTAAAATTAGTTTCATGATGCAGGTGGCCTGACTGAAGCAGACAGCCAAGTCTCAGGCGATTCCCGCCAGTGGGAAGAACCCACATCACCGCTAGCCAATCGGATCAAGACACTGAAGAAACAACTGACCATGGAGACTAAAGTGAAACAGGGGGCCGAGAACATGATTCAGATTTACTCCAACGGCTCATTCAAGGTACTGTAACACTGTTGAAAGAATGTTCTGTACTCTCACTCTGACATTTTAGGAGTTTTTGTGTTAAAAATCCCTTCATTTTAAGGAATTTAATTTATGACTCTGCCACTGTCATGGTGTATTGAAAGGCTTACGTTGTTAACCAGGTAAAAAATAATGTAAAAATGAGATGCTTTACATTTTTTAGCAACAAAAAACACAAGTGTTTTCAGATTTATTCTAAATAAATCAGAACTTTTGGTAAACAATTTCAGTCGAGGAAAACGGAGATGTTCATGGATCTATTGTCTGCACATGGATGTATCAGAATTGGGGCGGAGCAGGGAGACTTAGGCCCGCCCATTTCAGTTGCTGGTTCACAAATATGAGTTTTTTTCAAACGGTTGTTTTTATCTGCCCCCGATTTGTAATGATTTGAATAAAGAAATGCTGAGAAACACAGTTTTACTCATAAATTATCTTTTACATGTGCTCAATTAGGAAAGAAATGCAACAAGAATACGCTAAAACACATTTTTTTTTATCAGAGTGAGTCTTTAGAAAAGATGATTTACTTCTGATATTGTTGAGATGACAAAAGCTGTTGATTCGTGGCTCGGTTTTTTGTATTTTTAATTTTTTGTTTAACACAGTTTTGCTGTGGATATTTTTGAGAAAACGTTTCTTTTCCTTTAAACATGTCAACACTGTAACGCATGTTCTACAGTAGTAAGGATTTTCTGATGCGGATGCAGTTCTGGTTTGATCACATTCATCACTTTGTCTCGTCACACCGGCTCCTGTAGATACTTTCACTGCAGCTCGGATAGTTACAGATATTCAGTTTCTGTGGAAGATCTAAACCGCTCTGCGTCAAAATAAATCAAGCTGTTGCTTTGATCAAATTCAGATTAGATTTCCACCTGGTTTAACTACAGGAACAACAAATAAAGTGGTTGATAACAAGTTTGACTGAAGATCTACTGTCCATTTCAGGTTATCGTGAAGGGCAAATTCACAACAAAACAGCGTGATGCTTGAATGATCCCGATGGAAATTTAAAATTCATCTGCTGATCTCGTACAGCACGATAAAAACATTAATCATGAAAGTTTAATAAAACTTGGGAATATAATAAAAATGGAACAGATGTATAAAACAAAAACTTTCATGCATGTTAAATAAATCTATAAAAGTTGAGCACCTTGTGACTATTTACTAAAGTGCCATAAAACACAAAGTAAAGATGGCTAATCATCACGTTTTTGTAAAGCAAACAATCTGCATTCAGTTTTATTTACTCCAAGTTTATATGATGTCATTAAAATTAGTTAAGGCAAAGATTTTATCAGATGCATTAAGAAGTAGAAAAGGAATAAACCTCAACTAGAACTAGACTCTATACTCTCAAATGAAAAGTCTCTTTTGTTCAAGACAGAAGTAACTTTACTCGAACATTCATAGCTGGGGTCCAACTAACCCACCTTCTTTTACATGAAGTTTACTCCCAGTGATCTTGACCTGTACCAGCATAAATACAGTTCAAGGTCATACTGTCTGGCCTTTCCCGCCATATTTTAAGTCTAGGCGGAAGCAGGACCGTCTTTCCCACTTCCAGTTTCAAGCTCCATGGGAAGCCTTCAAACGAGTTTATGACAGAAGTCACAGAGGCTTAACCGGTCCAGATAACATCAGGGAGTCATAATTGTGAGGCTCCATTTGAATTGTGATAACTCGGGAACATTTGCAGCTGAACCTGATTACACGTTTGAACTCACACTTGGAAGCATGTTCTGCTGAAAGACCCACTCAAATCATTTCTTGATCTATTTTCAGAGCATTCCCAATGGTCTCTTAATTATGATGATGTTGTTTTTATCCAAAATTAAATAAATCTGTCGTTTTCTGGGACATAGTTTCTGTAGAACAACAATAGATCCTGCTAGCTTACACCAGCGGAGCAGAGAAAATCGTTTTTTTTTTTTTTTTTACATGTCCTTGTAGCACTGCATGGCTCCAATATTGCTCACTATTTCTCCTGCACCTCTAATGTGAGAAGCTGAAAGCTACTGTGAGTGTATCTAAATAAAAGGATGATGGGAAATCAGCTCAGGCCTACTCTGTCCCACAACTTAGAGTGCATTTCTAATGAAACTGTCGCTCTACAGAAGCCAAGATTTTTTGGGGGCAAAAAATAATACAATTATAAGCCGCTGGGAACACTTTAACAATGGATCAGAAGATTACCAGAGAGAGACTTTGAAGTATTTATAAGAGTGGTTGTTCTTGCACAGGGGTGTTGAACTCAATCGTACAAGGGGCCAAAATCCAAAACACACCTTAGGTCACGGGCCGAACAGGATAAACATTTATTAAACACTCTAAAACAATGTTTTTAAACTTTTAAAGCAGTCACTTTTTAATATCTTTATGAACTAGATATACAGCATTACCTGTGATAATGCTAGTGTGAATGTAGTCGCTGAAGATGCTGAAATTGATAGCTAAAAATGCTAAAGTTGAGCTAAAAAATTAGCTAAATGCCAAATTAGCATAAAAAAAAACTTAGGTTAGCCAAAACAGCTAGCATGTAGCTGAAAGAATAGCTAAACTTTAAAACAGCAAAAAAAAATTAAAAAAAAAGCCTAAATTAGCCAAGCTAGCATGTAGCTGAAATATCTGCAATATTAGGAGCCTAAAAAGTCGTAGTAAATCTCAGTAAATGGCAAAGTAGTCCAAAAATTTAGCAGAATGTTCATTTTTAAAACTTTAAAACTGTATCTTTTTAACATAATTATGAATAATAAAAAGGCAGGGATATTATTCCACAATAAATCAACTTAAACCTTAAATAACATCCAATATTTTACTCTCCATAAAAATATATTTTGTCAAAACTATAAAAGTTAGAAATAAGCTCAAGATGACATCAAACCATTAATAACAATAAAATAAAATGATCTGGAGGGCCGGATAGAATCCAGGCCTCGGGCCTTGACTTTGACACGTTCTAGCAGTTTCACCAAAGCACCATCACTTCATTGATCCGATCAGGAACTCCTGTTTGATGTATTTAAGAGTCGAACCACAAGGGCCACAAAGTCAAATAAAAAGGAGGATCCTGAGTCAGGGCTGCTTCTACAACCTGATGAGTCACCACATGGACTTTGTTATTGACACACCTGCAGACTTTGAAAAGCCGTTTGCAAATCTTGTCTGGCACTACAGGATTTTCTGCATCTCAGAGTTGAATGACTGAACAGATCCTACTGTTTTAGACGTTCATGTGATCAAAACATGTCGGCGTGTCGTCATTCCTGCCTGGAGTTGGGAGAAGTTTGCCAAGTTGGAAGATTTCTGTCAGAACATCTAGCTGACAATACTAATGTAAAACTTTGGGGACAATAAACACATTCTCTGATTCAAGAAATTTTCTTCCTAAATTTTTCTTTTAAAAATCCCTTTTGGGCTATTCAGTTTTCTTTATACAGATTGATTAAAGTTCCACTCCAGTCATCTTTTTAACTATTTTCAAAGTGTTCTCAGTGGGTTGTTTTTTAATTTAAGAAAGGGCGGAAACCACGGGGAATTGTGAGTTTCCTGAAGGAAACCTGCTCCAGACAAGGTTACTTTCACTAGCAGTTTCCAAATTCATGAACTCTGAGTCTATCTTCATGAAACGGGTTTGGTTTAACCCACTTTAAGTTAACCTTCGTTTCTGAAACCGGAAACTCTTGAGTTTTCCTTAACTCAGAGTTCACGAACTCAGAGTTTCAACAAAACCTGCTCCTTGAAACAGGCCCCAGAGGTTAATTAGAAACACCACTGAGTTGTGGGTGGGGCCATTGGCGTCGAGCAACCCCGCCCCCCTTTCCTCTCCCTATTGTGGAGTGGAGCAGTGATTCTGATTCACAACAATTTGTATAAAGAAATATTTGCAATTTTAAGCTTAATTTTGTTTATTTATGTTCTCCACCAGAAAACTGCAGCAAGAACATGTTATAAACATAACAAATGCCATGGATTTTTAAACACAATTCTATACATTCTTGTCTTATTCTCCCTTTTATTATAATCTAAATGGTCATGTTAAGCCCATGCGCTGCTTGTCTGTGTCTGTGTGGTATTACAGGACAGGAAGATGCTTTCTACCGCTCAGCAGATGTTACAGGACAGCCGCACCAAGATTGAGCTGCTTCGTATGCAGATTGTCAAAGTCAGCCAAGCCAGAGAGGGAGACGCCGAAGGCACACCAGGTCAACCTCAACACACAAAAGCACGCATAGTTATTACTTACGCGTAATTACATACAATTTTGTCAGCATTTCTTCAGTAAGTTACGTTGGTTAAACACAAGGATGAATATTGTTGTAACTGATGCTTAAAAAGTATTTATCCATACTGTCATTGTTAAAGAAGCAAAAAACAAAACAGAAAAGAGAACTTAATTTTAGTTTAATTAAATGAACTATAGAACAAGTTTGCTAGGTATTAGGTATGGTTTCTTGCTATAAAAAAGCAGAGAAGGAGCACTCTCATTCTGCCATGTTTACTTATTAAGCTGCACTCATCCCAGCTCTACATTCAAGCAACCATTTTCAATGAACGGTCTTTGTAAACATGAGTAAACATACATTTTAGGCTTCTCTGTTCAAAATTCTCATGTTCACATGGTGATTCTACGACCATTTTGGTGCTTTGCGTTGAAAATGCCATTCAACACGTGTTGAAAGTTAAAACAAGTTGAACTTCGATCAGTCAGGGAATCGGATTTGGAAGTGATGTATGGATGGCGTCTCTTCAACTCACTGAAGTGCCAACCATTTGAAAATTGATCACCGAGCTGAAATTAAAAATTGGGGTTTGTATCCGGCTGAAATTCTTTGACACCAAGTCTTTCATATTTTGTAATAGAGCTGTAGAAGAAAAAACCTGGAGCAAAATTCGCACCACTTTGACATTTCCTCTTCCGACTGTAGTGCCTCATTTCCACTGAGTGGTGGAGCCATTAAGCAGGACCATTTCTGGGTCTAGTAGTAGTAGGTCCATAGAAAAATGGAATGGACCCGTGAGATTTAAAATGATCCTCCGGTTATCTTTTTAATTTTTCATCCGTTTCTGAGCTGCTTCTCTTTCGCTGTAGTCTGACGCACAGCTACGTCATCAGTCTACACCCCACATGCGCTTTGATGGTCCAACGCTCAGTAGAAACGCTCACTTGAACTACCCAGACCATTCAAACCGGCCAAGAGGGGACTGGTCTGGTCCGTACCGCTAAGTGGAAACGAGCCAAAGGACAGACAGTAAAAAATAGAAAAAAGAAGAATCTCCTCCCTCCTTCTCCAGTATGAACACCATTGGCTGAACACACATTCAAGAACTAGCGCTTTTGTTGCGTTCTTGAACGCTCTTTACATGGTCGGTGTAAACATACCATAAAGAGGAACCACCATTTATAATTTTGGTTAGTTCATACATGTTTAAGTAGAAGTTCTGTCATATCAATTATTTGATTAGTTTAATTGGTTAAGAAATGAGTTCAAAGTAATCCAAATAAATGAAAATTAATTTTGACCAATCAGTTTGTACATCTGCTTAGAGTTTATGTCAATATGTTGATACTCGTATGTTTTATTTTTTTGTATTTTTAGTAGCAGTAGTAGTCTCCAGCCTGATAACTTTATCATCACACGTGTCTTCAGACCTGGTTTCTGGTATTTTATTCCCTTTTTGTATTCACTACGTTTTTTTTTCTTTGTTTCCTGAATCAGTCTGTGCTGGGAAGGAAGGGTCGAAATTTCTGATAAAACTTCCTGGATCTTAGTTGAACACAAACTACTACAAAGTGTGTTGTTTCTGGAACTGATTCTACTGAAGCAATGAGAAAATTCCAGAAGTTTATTCCTAAACTCACAAGTAGGGGTTAAGCTAGAACAGAAAAAATTCCACTTCAAAAATATTGTTTTCTGTTGTAAAATTGTTCCCAGTTATCTTTTATTTATGTAGTTGTTAGCCAAAATCAAGAAGCTTTTCTCGTTTTTATTGTATTTTATGCCCAGCAGCAACGGTTTTGGTTAGGACTGTTGGCACAGAGCAGCCCGCCCCCCTTCCCATCGCTAAGCTTTGTTTGCATGAGCTTAAAGCCTCAAGCTAACATTAGCGGTGCAAAAGTAGCAATCTGGAAAAACACACAAAAGATGATTTTCAGTAGGAAATAATTCTATAACCTTTCAAACGGTGGTCTAAACAGCCTCCATGTCCACTTTACAAAGCAAACAAAAAATAATAACAGTATCACAATTGACATCAATGGTTTGGGGTCGGGGTCATGTGTTGTTAATGCTTCTCTTGTCCTCAGGTCACCCTGAGAAGGAGATCATCGATCCTCTCGAGCTGAGAGTGGCTGAACTCATGCACCACATGAAAATTGAATCAGCCGTAGCAGAGGGAGCTAAAAATGTGGTGAAGCACACCACGAACGGACGAATGGTCATGGACCGCCGCATCCTGGCAGAGGTCAGTGTGCTTTGTGTTGTTTATAGCTGGATCTCATATTCAACCACAGGAAACCAGGTGAAGTGAGAGCAAATTTTAGCACAGGAATCACGAGTATGGAGTTTATGTTACTTTACAGAACAAACGTTCAGAAAATGGGATAGTGGGTGATGGTGGGTTTTTTTCTTCTTTCAACCATCCCAAACCTGCACATTGTGCAGGAAGCCCAGTGGTGCTGCTGAAGTGAAAAGTGCACGATCCTCGGATGTCCCTTGTGCACAGCCGGACTGCTAGAAATGAGAGAGACAGTCGGAGTGTAACTTGTGTGGCAATCCTCTGAGCGTCTTCGGTATCACGTGCACTCTTCTTTCACGTGCATTCATTAAGGAGGCAGTGCACACGCCTTACTAATTACTACAATGTGGCGTAAGGGTTTTACCCTAAAATTCATCATAAGTGACATCATTTCACTGCCACAGAACACTGCGTATTTCATGTGTGTCCCCTTTGAAACGAACAAGATTTTTGCCCCATATTTTGTGACCTTTAGGCCCAGGAACGAATGCAGGAGTCTTCTCAGAAGGTGGATCTGCTGCGTCTGTCTCTGGAGAGGCGTTTAAATGAGCTTCCTGCAGAGCATCCCACACGAGCCGCCATCACAGAGATGTTATCGTCTGGATTCTCACACCCCTGCAGCACTCCAGACAAACAACTCCAGACAACTTCTTCCTCCTCGTCCACCTTCTTCAAGCCAGCCAGTCTCACAGGTGTACATCAGATATATTTACATCTTAAAACACAGTTAGAATTTCTACAACAGTTTTGATGGATATCTTAATCGCTGTAGATTGAAATTCTTGAAAAATTCCCGTTAAACTTGAATTGTGTTCTTCTTTAGGTCGTATAGAGGTGTGTTTAATGGGGTGCCAAGACCTGGTGGAGTCTGTTCCGGGTCGGAGTCCTGTGACCTCTGGCCTAACCTCCTCCAGGAACTTCTCAGAGGAAAAGTCTTTTAAGCTGAAAGGTTCAGGACGCATCAACGGCAAGACGAACAAGAGTGATGAGCTGTCCTGTGAGTTAACACTTCTTTCTGACCGCAAAACATCTCCGGAATATTTGATAATAGACTAGTAAAAATAATGATATCCATTACAACATGAAAGTTGAAACTTGACAACATATTTCTGAAAAACTCGGATTAAAGGTAGTGATGAAAATTAGATTTGTATCCACTCAGACCTCATTAGAAGTTTTAATTTCTGTCATATTGAACGGAATAGTTTTAGTAGGTGAATTTTTAAAAATGTTTTACATTAATGTAAAATTCATTATTAAATTATTAAAAATGCATTAATTGTGACTTGTAATTAATTAATCTATTTGTAATCTAATATTTGCTGTCAAAAGCCTCATTTAGAGGTATTAATTTGTGACAGTAAAAGATGAAAATACAGCAAAAAAAGTGACTTTAAGAAGTTTTCTTATTATAACAGACTTCCAACCTCTACTTTTACACCACCAGGAGGTTGTTTTTCAATTTCAAGGAAATAAGACAACAAAATGAAAACAAACAAAAATATACAGTCATCTCCAGAGTGCTTTAATTTACCACATAAAAAAACAGAAGCGACACTTTTCTAAGTAATAGAAAAAATATTAACCATGAACTTCTTATTAATACCATAATACATGTGTCTGGGGAAATGTGTATAAAACAAATATTGATCCAATAATTAAACCTAAAAAAAGGGCAATTAGAGTCATAAACAAAGTTGATTTTTTGTGAATCTAAAAATATGCTGTAAAAAATCAAATGCATTAAATTTTGTGCAAAGAATGTTTTTGTGCTTTTCAAAAAGTTTGCCCTGGAGAGTCATTTTTTTAAAAGAAAAGAGGAACGTCATAATTTGAAATGTAATTTTAGTGAGATGTCCTTATATTTTTGGAACAAAACATTGGAATTCTTTGGATAAAGTTCTTAAATTTATGGAGCCCCTAAAGGGACATCGAAGTAAAAAAAATGTTTAAGAAATTAAGTTGCTACTAACTGAAAAAATGTTTTTTCCTATAAATTGAAGTAAAAAAACATTTTTTTCCTCTCGTTTCTAAATGGTGCGCACCAGTTAGTAACCACATTTTTTATTTTTTAATTGCAGCTGAAACTGTTTCATCCTCCTCGTTTCTTTCAGCTGAGGTCAGTGCTGTCCTGAAGGTGGACAACAGAGTGGTGGGCCGCACACACTGGAGGCAGCAGAGCAAAGACGCCTGGGGTCAGAGCTTCAGCACGGAGCTGGAACGGGTCAGTGCTTCGCACTTCACCAACTTCTTCCTAACTTGACACTATTTTTTTGAAAGTTTCCTTGAAATATTGTTTCTTCTATCAAAGCACCACAGCTCTCTTGTCAGTTCAATCAATCTATCCTTAAAGTAATTCTTGGATTTTTTTTTTTTTTTTTTCAAAAAAAAAAAAAAAAATCTGGACATTTTTAATGTGGAAAATCATAGCTAAATTCAAAATCAATTTTACGTTTCTTCCTTTTATATTATGTGAAATGTAGTTTAATATCAAATAAATCTGTGTGCCGACCCAGTCCAGGGAGATTGAAATCGCCGTGTACTGGAGGGACTGGCGTGCGCTGAGTGGAGTGAAGTTCCTGCGTCTGGAGGACTTTCTGGACAACCGACGGCACGGCATGTGTCTGCAGCTGGAGCCCCAAGGCATCCTCTTCATTGAGGTCCATTTCTAATTTTGTTTTCTGCCCCTTTAAGCTCTTTATCCCCCTTCTCTCTGGTCACTTTTAATAAATTGAGTTGAAGAAAATATTTTAAAAAGTCAAGAAGCAAAGCTATTTTATGTTCACTGGATGCATATCATTTTATGTCATGATGAGAATTCATTTTGTTCAGATTAAAATGTGCTTTTGTTAGAGACACCCACCTGTGTGTTCTCTCTCGACGTCTAGGTGACCTTTATCAATCCTGTCATCGAACGACGTTCAAAACTTCAGAGACAAAGGAGGATTTTCCCCAAAGAAAAAGGTCGGTTCACTCCGCCCTGTGACCAGTTTCCACAAAGATGAATGTTGGTGATCCAACTAAAAAAATCAACACTTTTTACAATTGGTTTTCAGTCTCACGCGATCATTTTTCAAAGTGTTCCCAGCAGTCTCTTCATTATAATTATGCTGCTTTTAGCCTAAATTAAAAAACTGCATCTTTTCTACGTAACAAAAGCGTTTCTATCCAAACTGCATTTTTTTATCTGCTCCTGATTCACATTAATTTGAATAAAGAAATACTCAGAAATGCAATTTTAAGATAAATTTTCTTTATATATGTCCTCCACCATCAGAAAAGAGCATGTTAAAACACAATTTTCATTGTTGTAGATCCCTAAAGAGAGATTCCCACTCTTTGATTTCAGAATTGTTGAAGACATTTTGCTGCTAGAATAAAATAAAGCAAAAGCTTCAGTGAGGTCAAGCTGATTAAAGTCCAAACGGAGAGTATTCGGCATCATTACTCTGATAACCATGATCTACTTCAAAAAGTAAAATACTATGAATATTGAAATAAAAGCCTGATTGAGGGAGTAGAGATCATATCCATGATGCTTCCACAAACCATCACAGATAGTAACTTTTGCACATGACAATTCTAAACATTTCCCATCCTGTAAGATTTAGATTTTTGTTTTAATATTTACTACAAAATATTTCATTAGACCATTTCTCTACATTTGCATTCATTTTGTTGGTATTTATGTGTGGAATTTGTTTTTTCTTCACTAACCTACGGGGGGTTTTGTGGTTCTTTTCACCAAAAGTGGCTCAAACAAGTAAACAAATCTAGAATTTGATTCTAAGTCTTTGCTGTCTTTATGATGTGATTTTTTTTTTGTTTGTTTCTTTCAGTTCAGGGTGTGCAGGTTTTAATTTCTTGTGATTTTCTTTGGAGAAAGTCATGTTTTTTGTGTTTTTAACATACTTGTGAAATTTTTCTGACGATGGAGGACACATATTAAGAATATTAGGCTTAAAATAACATTTGTTAGTATTTCTTTATTCAAATTGTTGTGAATCAGGATCAGATGAAAAATACTGGGAGAAAAAGATTGCATTTGTGACAAAAAATGCCAATGAGGGCTACAAGCTCCCTGCTCTGCTCTATTCTGATGCAGCCACTTGCAGACAAATAGATCCATGGACGTCTTTTTTTTTTTTTTTTTTGCTGCAATCTCTGATATTACTATTTGTATCACTGGTAGTGTTAGAGTTGTGAGGGGCTGTAAGCTAGCAAGTAAACACATGGTTGATGGGAAAAAGGGTAGACTCACGCCAGTGGTCCCGCCCACAACTCTGAGGTGAATTTCTAATGAACTCCTGTTGTGCAGAAACTATGTCCTATGACATAAAAAAAACATGGTAAAAAACACTTTTAAAATAGATCAAAGGAAGACTAAATATTAGAGCTGTAAGAAGTAGCAGGAACTTTTTCCACACCCGCTCTGAGACAAGCTTCTTTTAAGGTTATCAGAAGTATATTTTTATGACTGAGATCCTACAAATATGTCAGATAAAGCTTTGAGCATTAATCAACTCTGGCACAGACAGTTTGGTTTAAGTCAAGTGTGATGCTTTTGTTTCCTCACAGGGAAGAACTTCATGCGTGCTTCTCAGATGAACATGAACTTTGCCACATGGGGCCGTTTGATGATGAGTGTCCTTCCTCCTCCTTGCAACTCGTTGGACCCCATGAGCCCCCCGTTAGCGGCTCCATCGCCCACTGCAGTCCAGTCCCGGTGAGAAACACTTAAAGGAATAGTGTGGATTTGGTTTAGTTTTTTCTGAGCACCATCAACACTTACACGTTTGCATAACCCTGTCGAACATAAACAGTTTAACATCCTTGATGGATGACGGTGATGTCATCGCTCAGTCCCTGCTGCTCCAAATGGTCAATAGAGCATTTATTTAGTAAAAATCCACTGCTGCCCAGAGCGGGGTCTACAACCTCTACATGTGGTTCTTTCACCCTTTAATAATTTTTTTTTTTTAAGTATTAATTTTCAAAAAGTAACACTTTTTGGACTACAAGGCATGTCAGATAAGTCAAACTTTATTAAACCCATTCACAAGCAGGTGAAGCATACACTCAAACATTCTTTTGTCTTTCTCTTATTGTGAAGGACTTTGGGACTCTAAGGAAGTTGTAAAGTGCTGCAAAAATAAAACTTCATTCATTCATTTAAGTGTTGAAGATTGCAGTCCCCTGTTCAGTTACAGGTCTCTTCTAAAAATAACAGAACTCACTTATGAGCTGCGTTTAAAATTCAGTTTTATTCTGTTGCTTTTGTTTTTTTATTACACTTGCATTTACATAAATTTAAATATTAAAACATCTTAAAATATGTCCATGATACATGAACTTTAGATAAGTTTGGATGACCTCTGACCTATTCCAGTACAAAGATCATTCATTTTTGTTAAAAATGCTGCAGATTTGGTCATTAGTTCAAAATGTGACAAGATTTGTTTAAAAAATGTTTAAGTTGATCTTTTTTTTATCATTACACAGTTGATAACTAGGCTACAACATGGGGAGAGTGGGACATTTTTCCCATTAAATGGAAGTGATCATCTGAAAATGTAACAATTAATGAGATTGATATTTTTTTCCTAGCTTGTTGTCATTGTTGATAATTATTGTTAGAGATTAGTATCTTTACATACAGGAGTATCATTACTCTGTTTTTGTTTCTGTCAGAGAACCTCCTGTCGTCAAACTGAACTTTGGTGAAGAACCAAATGAAAGATCTCCTCGTCGCTCGAGAAAAGACTTTAAAGACTCCTCTCTGGTGAGTGAAGCTTTCCTCCTGACTTGTAATGTTCTTTTCTCCTGTTATGTGAGAAATAAACAGTAATGATGCTCCTCATCGGTTCTCTCAACAGTCTCCTAGTCTGAGCAAAAGGCTGAAGCCAAAGAAAGAGCCCTCTGTCCGTCTTTCTCCAGAGTAAGTCATATCTGAAGGAAAACTTTTTATTTCAGTTATAATCTTTATTTGAACTATTTCCAAACTAATGGTGATTCCACTAAACGATTCCACACTTGAATGTCATCCCTCATCAAGGTTTTTCCCTTTATTCTCTGATCTAACAGTCTTACAGAAATGTTTAAAAATCGTTCCTGTTTGAACTGCTTTCAGTGAGGAAAGGTTTGATTTCCTGAAGTCAGATTTGGTCTGATATGCACATTTTTGTGCGTTTGCCATTTTATAGTGCTATCTGAATCTACAATTCCAGAATCCAGATCCCTAGAAATTTCCCAGAAGTCTCTGTGGAACACCGGTGTGCATCGATGCTCACTAGATTGAGGCATATAGACCAGAATGCATTGCGTTAAAACATTTTTTTTATGTGAAAAAAAATAATAATTCCATCCAAGTTTTCCTCTTCAGAACACACAGGATTCATACGTAGTAATTGTAAAATCAGTGATTTTCAGTGAAGTTTCCCATTTAAGAAAAGAAAAAAAAAAGTAGTGAGTAAATGTCAGAATTGCTCTTAAAATGCACTAGATAAATCTGCAATTTTTAGTAGTTAGGAAGAGAATTCAATTAGATGTATTGCTGTTCCAGGCAGGATGCTGAGATCTCCATACAGCCTTGAATATGTCACCATGGCAGCCGTGATGCATCTAATACCAGAACAAACTTAAGATTGCTGCAGAAATAGTGTCTGTAAATGTTTTCCCTGTTGTAGTTAAAGTATCTGCAGATCTCGCTGAAATATTCCCGTCTGAAATGCTCCGTGTGGTGAGACGTGTGTGAACCTTTTCTCTGGCTAAACATGTTCTGTCCTACAGGAAGGACGGTGAACTCCAGATGGAAGACTTCCAGTGCATTTCGGTCCTTGGGAGAGGTCACTTTGGGAAGGTAAACTCACAACTTTCTACCTGATGTTTTTAAAGCAACTCCTCTAATTTGAGGTTTTTTTTCTGGTTCATTACAATTTCTGGTTTTAATACAAGTTCCAGCACAATCCAAAGACTCCAGTGGCTAAAGGTCAATTCAGAATACACACATTTGGTTCTCTTAAAGTGAACCAGAGTTTGTTTCTCCAGATAATCTGAAACTTCAAAGTGAATCGAACCACATCTTTTGAGATGGTTTCATTTTGTTTTCAATATGTCTGAGCACCGGTTCCCTTGGAGTCTGAATAAGGTCCAATCTCAGAGCGGAACAACCATGACCGGAGTCACGTGATGTAAACAGAATACAAAAGAAGCAACAGATGAATGGCGGACAAACATGGAGCAACGATTGTCAGATTATGAGCAGGAAAACTGGTACTGGGTTAGGGTACCGGTCCGCGGCCTGGAGGTTGAGGACACGTGATTTAATGGGAACAGACGCACGTCAAGAAAAAAAAAAAACCACGACCAAACGTCAATATGTGATGAGTTTGGGAATTAAAATGTTATAAAAACGCATTTTCATTGGAGTTTGTCTTTAATCTTCTGGATTTTCCCCACAAATCCTAAATATATTTAACTGTAAATGCAAAAGTTGCTGGAATGAGACATCAGAACCCTCCAGACAGGTTTAATCAGATCAAGTAGTTTCTGATGTTATCTAAATATTTGATGAAACTATTTGGATTTTATCTGTTTTCTTGATCTGCTTGATTGAATAACTTAAAATGGTCCATTATTGTTTCCACTGCAAGTAATTGGAAATGAATAAAGGACATTGTTTTAACTCTAAGTATGACAAAATAAACTTTACTTTTTGTTAGACTGTAGACTCATAGACCAAGAAGTTTGGATGTTTCCAACAGCTCGTTCTCATGACTCAACTTGAACTGTCAAAGATGAACCTTAAACATCTCTGCTCTCACTTAGTAAACGGTTTAAGAAGACTCTGTTTAATTCTGCAAAGGTTTTGTTGGCGGAGTACAAGAAGTCAGGCAAGCTGTATGCCATCAAAGCCCTGAAGAAAGCTGACATAGTGACACGCGATGAAATCGACAGGTGAGGGATTCTCCAGTTCAGCCAAAGCGCTCAGATCTAAAATGAACCGAAGTTTTGTGTTTTTAACCAGAGTTCCAGTGTTTATGTTCTTTGATTTACTGTAATTTTTTAAATTGTTAGCACGCTTATTCCAGTAGATTTTGAAGGAGAAAAGCGGCGTGAGCCGCTTTTCTCCTTCAAAATCTACTGGAATAATCGTGTTAACGGTTGAAAAGTTACAGTATGTTTAAAATTTTGTGTTTAAAAACTTCATCTAGAACCAGTTTTGTTAAAAAATTCTGTATTTTTATGTCCCAGTCCAACAGAAATTTAATTCAGGCAACAGTTTACCCTGTAATTATTGTGCAATAGTTTCTATTTTCCTTTTAAAGTCATGTGCCCCTGTCATGTTGAGTTTGTAAATCTGGTTACTTTTCAGCCTCATGTGCGAGAAAAGGATTTTCGAAGCGATCAATAGGTCCCAGCATCCGTTCCTGGTCAACCTGCACGGCTGCTTCCAGACCGCCGACCACGTGTGCTTCGTGATGGCGTACTCCTCCGGAGGGGACCTGATGAAACACATTCACACCAACATCTTCAGTCAAAAGCAGACTTGGTGAGCGCACCTGAACCCCAAAGAGTCTGATTGAAAGGCTGCAGCCGTTCACCGCCTCTCCTCTGCCTGCAGGTTTTACTCCTCGTGCGTGCTGCTGGGTCTGGAGTTTCTCCATCAAAACAAAATCGTCTACAGGTGAGTTCCTCTTCGCGGTCCTTTCAGTGGCATTGTGGGAGCAGATGGCGTAATGTGGTCTGTGTTTCTGCCTTACAGGGATCTCAAGCTGGATAATCTCCTGATGGATGCAGATGGTTTCGTGAGGATTGCAGATTTTGGCTTGTGTAAAGAAGGTAGTTTTAAACTCCAGATAAATTTCTAAAAAATCCTCCATCAGATTTTTTTTAAGCTGCATTGAGTAACATGTATGTAACGTGTGAACAGGAATGGGCCACGGTGATCGCACCTCCACATTCTGTGGGACGCCAGAGTTTCTGGCTCCAGAGGTGCTGATAGACAACAGCTATACTCGCTGTGTGGACTGGTGGGAGCTCGGCGTCCTCATCTATGAGATGCTTTTAGGGGAGGTGAGTTTCTAGCATCTTAAGAAAGGATTTATGTTCCTTAATTACTGTTTTCACTTGTTGATTTTTATACATTTTTTCCTCAAACAACCATATACTGAATGAGTAAAAAAGATTTTTTTCAGTGTCCTTTCCCTGGAGATGATGAGGAAGAAGTGTTTGACAGCATTGTGAATGATGACGTGCGCTACCCCGCTAACCTCTCGAAGGACGCCACATCCCTCATCCAGCAGGTGGGTCTTCATCACATGACACCAAGTTCCTCACAAGACTTGTGATCTGGATGAAACGTTTCCAGTAAGGATATAACAATTCAGTCAAGCTTCAATTTGATTCACAGTTTTAAAGTCACGATTTTTTTTTTTTCAAATTTATTTCCATTTTATTTTCTTTTTTTTTCCAATTTTTTTTTTTCCCCACACAGTGAATCAAACGTTTTTTAGGACTCTGCACCCGCTCAATGCAACCCCCTCCCAGCTGCACACACACTTGCCTGCACTCACACTCAGCACAAACCGTTCACATGCAGCTTACAGAGAAAAAAAGACAGAAAGTTAATAAAAAAAGAGCACGGCTCCCAGAAAGGAGTCAGTCAGCAGTCATTACCCATGACTGTTGTCATGGTAGATTGGTCAAAGTTACAGTAAAATTGCGATGATTATGTGGTTTACTTACATTTGCATTAATAGTTGCGATCGCAACATCGCAAAATCTGACTTATGACTTATGTGAAACTTTTAAATCTGAAGGAGCTGCAGGAATTTCCTAGGAGGGAAGTGAGCACCCAGTCCACTACTCGCGCGCACACACACACACACACACACCCCCACACACACACACACACACACACACACACTCACAGCGAACCTGCATGAAGAAATGTCATCTGCTCTGCATTTCTAAATTTAAGCTCAGGCCGTGACAAACCGATTATTTTAATTTTCTGCAAAAATGAACATATTTTTTCTGTTGATTCACAAAGAATCATCACATCCTAACTTTCCGGCTCTTTCTGGCTGCACTCCTAACTGTGCTTTCACTGTTTTCACTGTTTTAGCTTCTGCAGAAAGATCCCAAACTGCGGCTCGGAGCAGGAGAAGAGGATGCCTCTGAGATCAAAAGACACATTTTTTTTCAGGTGATTGTAAAACAAAATCTTGCATCAACTTGTGTTTGTTGCTTTGTGAGGAAATTAGAAGCTGCCTCTGCTCTTGAGGTCAAAGCGAGGTCATTTGGTAGTGCGGGCTGTGTGCCGCCGGCGCCACATCAGGGTTTTGTGGCAGGCTTGTGCACATGCAGTCACACACTTTCATAAAGCATTTACTACAGATGTGTCTGTATGTCTGTCCATAGAGTCCTGCAAAGACTAAGCCCCGCCCCTCTCATCCTTCTGTTTCCACAGGGGATGGACTGGGATGCCCTACTGGCCAAAAAGCTGAAGCCCCCCTTCCTGCCCGTCATCCGAGCTCCGCAGGACGTCAGCAACTTCGACGAGGAATTCACTCAGCTGAAGCCGGTGCTGTCGCTGCCGCGGAAGCCCTTCGCGCTCACCAGCGAGCACCAGGAACTCTTTGCAGACTTTGACTTCTCTGTCGTGAGCTGACCTCTGCTGGATCAGATGAGCTGCAGCAAAACCTTCACAGCTCAGGGGTTTACATAGAATTTTACACATTACTCGTACTTACTGCCAATGCTCCCGTTTTTACTTTTGTCTTAAAGAACCAACACCACTGGTTTGTGAAACAAAAATAGCACTTTTCTTTCTGTCTAGATTATTAAAGTGTAAATACTTTAAATCTTAAGTTTTCTACTGAAGGCACTTAAATGTGAACTCGTTTTTCCTTTAAATGTCCTAATTAAATATTTAGACCAAAGTTGTATAGTATAAGCCAATATTTAAATCTTAAATGTCAATGAATAAATGCTTGACTTCAAGAGTGAAACTCAAATTGTTTATTGTTACGCACAACTTTATATAAACAAATAAATAGAAAACATTGCATAAAATCCAGGAGTACACAACATGAACTGAAAGTTAGCTTAACTCTGGACAGAGTCTGTGTTTGTGTTACGACGGCTGGTTAATCAAACACGTTTATTGCTTTTTTACAGGACCTATTGCACGGGGAGAAACACGTCTGGGGTATTGCAGTCTTTGTTCTAAGCTTCATTTGTCTAAAAATTGTTCACAGAAAATATTACAATTGTATAAAAATGTTTCCGTAAACATCCTGTAAATTGGAATTGGGGAAAAAAGTTCAGGGAATAAAACGGTTTGACTTGTTAAAGTTTAAAAATCGCACAAAAGCACTTGCGGGTTACGTTAAATACGTCACATGATATGAACGTTTATAGTAGCTTTGCTGCCCAGTCATAGATTGGATTGTTTTCACATGAATCTGAAACAGGTTTTTGACATGCTTTGAGAGTTCACACTGTCGAGTTAAAACCAGAATCTAAAAGTTCGCTCAAGAATCTCCTGAATGAAGTTGGAGCAGAGAGTTTGTCATCCTAGAATCCTGTGCTTATCTGAGAGTAAACCGCACACTGGGATCTAAGCTGTGGCGGCGTTCTTACACCTGATCGCTGTCCTCCCTGAAGTACACCTGCTCCCACACCACTGTGCCCCACAGACAGAAGAAGCTCCACAGGTTCTGGAGGGTTCCCCGGTCGAAGGGGTTTTCATCCGCGCCGCAGTGTTTGAGGTAGGATATGCGGTGGCGGGACATGAACTCCCACGTGGTTATGTTGAGAGATATCAGATATAAGTGCGAGCAGAGCAGAAGCAGGACGATGAGCGAGAGCAGGGCCAGGAGCACGGCGACGGCCAGCAGCACGCCGTTGGTGCGCAGCCACAGGTGCCAGCTGTGAGCGTGACTTAAGCCTGTCCTGAGGAGAGGAGCGGGAACAGTCAGGACCCGAGAGCAAAGACCACAAACGGAGCTTTCGGACTCACCAGGCGATGTGCATCCCCCACAGCAGCACCAGCAGCTGGACGGCCAGGTAGAGGACGAACCAGCGATGGTTCCGCTCTCCCACACAGTTCTCAATCCAGGGGCAGTGATGGTCGTAGCGCCGCACGCAGTGCTGACACGCCTGACAGTGCTTGGACCTCATTGGTTGCTGCTCATAGCAGAAGAAAGGATGTATAATTAAAAACACTTTGAAATAATTGGTGCATTACTGGTCAATCGTCTGTCCACACCAAGTGAAATTCATGTACTGTACACCATCTTTGTTTTAACATACGTCAAAGTTGCTTCTTGACAGTTCTCCAAAAGTCTGTTGACCTGGAGCTCCTGCTGCCTCAAAAACTTTTCTGGAACTCGTCATGGAGGACCCAGATACTGAGATCAGGTTTATTGATTTATTTTGAAGAACTGAATAAAAGAATCTGTACATGTTTCTGTGTCTGGGTTCACATCTCTCAGAGATCAACTAATCTACAACAGGGATGTGCCGTCAGGGAAAGGCAGTACGGCAAGCCAAAAGGATCAAAAGCTGCTTGGAAAAATGGACATGGCAGCGGCTCACCTGCACATGTACTACAGATAAATAAAATGTACTGTCTCTTATTCATCATGTGTGCCTACTTTGAGTCAGCCTCCTCAGAAACCACTTAAGAGTTTTGCTTTGGTTCTTTTGCAATAAAGCCTCTTTAAAGGGTAATCAAACCCTAAATCAACTTTTTTTGTCTGTTGACCTCTATAATGTGGCTTTAAAAGTGCAGTCTGTGGTCATTTTTAATTCAATTTTAATTTTTAATTCTTGAAAATATAGTGAAAACTGTCTGTGCTGCCCCCTGCAGGTTGAATCGATGTATTACAGTTGAATTTTGTGTCAAACAATTGAAGTCCAACTTCATGATCTGAAACTCCAGTAATAAGTGCGTTTGAGATGACCCAGCGCCTCACCGGCATCGTCGGCGAGACTAAGCTGCTGCAGGACTGGGCGGGGAAAGGTGCCTGAGATGAAGGTGAACGACGAGACTGTACGAGATCAAGTAGTTGGGGGTTTTCCTCAACATTCGGTTGAATTTTAATATGCCACTCCTCCTAGTAGGATTTGTGCTGTTGAGTCTTTTATATTAATTTTTAACATATTCTAGGGTAAAACAGAGAAAATAGCCGCGGTATTCATTGCATGTGCACTGTCCCAAATAAATAAATAAAATTAAACTAAAGTTAAGTTTTAGAGACAACAATAACAAATATAACCACAGATTATTTAAAATCTTGTTTATTTTTTCATCAGTTATTCACTACCTTCCAGAAAGAGTAAAAAAAATACACAAATTTCCTTCATTTAGCGCCAGTTACTTCACATCCAACTACAAGAACTATGTGAACACTGTTTCCCACAATGCATTGTTTTGTAATCCTCTAGGCAGCTTGAAGCCAGCGCAGTACCTATTTTCTGATTGCGCTGGCTTAGGAAGGCGACTTTAACCCGCCCTTTTCCAGCGATACTTTGTGACGGCGCACATTTGACGTCAGTGACAGAAACTAACCAGCATGCACTGCGCTGCAGGCAATCTGCACAGCGCCGGGTCCCCCTTGGTCATCTCAAACACGCTTATTGATAACAGTCTTGTTCGCCAGCCCCACCCCTCTGACTGGATTTTCACATGTCGGCTGTGGGTGGAGTCAACCTCCAACTTCCCTGTTTGGTTACCCTTTAAATGTTTGTTTGTTGGAACCCTTCCTAAAGAAAAACAATGAAATTCTACAAGAGAGTAATTTTCTCCTCATGTGTTGTTGTTATCTCATAATTTGTCCCCCCTCCATCTACAGTAGGAGTGACATGAACGGAGATCAAAGAAGCAGATAAGCATTTTCAAGAACCACCAGGATCCACATTGATGCTCGTGTAGAGGCGGGTCCAGCTAACCTGCAGCAGGCAGTGGCCACAGCGGCGCTGTCGCAGCGATTTGGTGCTCGGTGGGATCATGTCCTGCTGCTCTTCCGTTACCCCCAGTGTGAACTGGAACAGTACAAGTGAAGTGAAACTCTGATTACAGAAACCAAAAAGCATTTTTACATCCTGTACTCTGCACTGTTTGACCTTATTTTTCCAATGTAAAAACACATTTGACCCTTAAAGTCAGACTACGAATATACGATTTCCAATCATATTCAAATTAATGGCAATTAAAAACACGTAGTGAGGCAAAGTAATCAAAAGTGGAACTTTCTGAAATAAAAATCATAATTTTCTACATTAAAAGCTAACTAAAAGCAGTTTTTGCCTGAAAAAAATAATTACTTTAAATAAAAACTGATAAAGGGAGTGATTTATTTATTTTTAAAGTAAAAATCAATTAAATTTACATAAATTAATTTGTTAAACTGAGACCTAAACACAACAAAAATGCGGCAAAACATGCTAAACTTTTCAGGTGGAGAAAACAATCGTCTCAGGAGACACACCTGATTAGGAAATATGTTTCACTGACTTAAATAAATCTCCTTAAAAAGGACAATTTTTGGGATGGTGCATTATCTGAGTTACAATAACATGAATGGAAAATAGATATTTATATTTTCCTTAAACATCCCTTTAAAATTTAAATTAATAAATGAATTCTGCGCCTCTAACTGCCTAAAAAGGTGGAAGAAACACGAAAGAGTGAATTCCATTCAATACTAGATTAACGTTTCACCTGCAAGTTGCTGTCATCTGATAGGATAAAGCCAGGATCCATGAGAGAAACAGCAAAATACAGAAGAACGGAAACCAGCACCAGGAACACAAAGACCACGGGCTGGATGAGCTGACCCGTTTCTTCCTGTTTCCTCAGATCTGTCAGGAAAACACAAAATTGGATTTGAAATGATTTATTTCAAGCAATCAAAGCAGAAAAAATAATACAACAGAAATCAGAAACTATACAAAGATGAAACAGAGTTCAGTAGATTGCCTGAAAGTGAGTGGGAGGAAGCAAACTTATATAATCCCACCCCTGCTAATGATGAACACAAGAGGTTTGTGTATATGTGTGTGTTTGTGTGCTTGTGCTACTGCAGTTCTAATCCTTTACTTTGCATGCAAAGATCCCTCATGTAAGCTTTTGGGTTGAATTAAAATAATAGTGTTGTGGTACAAACTAGTATGTTTTTTCTTTGTTTTCTATTTATTTAAATGTGTCTCTTGCTAAGAGTAGGTCTTAAAAATATAGTTTCTTCTATAATTATTTGTTGGGTATTTTCCACACAGTACTGGGTCATTCCTTGACTTGGAGTGGTTTATTTATTTATTTTTTTATCTTCTGAAAAACTCAGAAGCTTTAAGGCAAAACGAAGCTAAACAAACAATTTTACTTGCAACTAGCACAAAAACTGATGGAAATTTATGTTGGCCACTAGGGCTGCCACAAATGATCATTTTAATAGTCGACTAATAACCGATTATTTTTCCCAATTAGTCGACTAATTGGGTCATGCATCAAGTGGATGTAAAACACACACCTTAACCATCATTAGCTCCAAAATAGCCTAAAAAACAAAAAAGCCTAAATTAGCCAAAATAGCTAGCATGCAGATGAAATATTGGCTAAACTCCAAAATAGCCTAAAAAACAAAAATGTAAAAAAAATCCTAAATTAACCAAAATAGCTAGCATGTAGCTGAAATATTTGCTAAACTCCAAATTAGCCTAAAAAGCTGAAAAATTCTTAATTTAACTAAAACAGCTAGCATGTAGCTGTAGTATTAGCTGTTGCGCTACTAGGTGTCGGAAATGTGTTCTCCGCATTTGATCCATTCCCTGTGGGAGCGGTGAGCTGCAGAAACAGCCGCACTCAGGAGCCATTTGGTGGTTCAACCCTAACCGTAACTGTAGTACTGACCTTAACACTTCGCCTGGGTTAATGTGGCCAAAGAAAAAGTTCAGGACTGGCTGCACATATTTAGAAAATTATATGGCAATAATCACTTAAAAAAAAAAAAAAAACTCAGTTGTACCGAGTGTTTGCGTGCTACTGTAGCTTATAAAAACTAAATATTAACATGAGAAATAAAGGTAAACTGCAACAAGTCACAGTGGAGAAAATAAGTATTTGTTCCCCTGTGGATTTTGGTTTTCCCCCATTTAAAATGAAACTGACAGTCCATCATCCTAATGGTACCGTCATATAAACAGAGAGATTAAAAAAACAAAACACTATAAACATTGTTTATACATTTATCTGATTTTCATTGAGGGAAATAAGTATTTGATCCCTCTTGTCAGAACGACTTAGTATTTTGTGGCAAAAACCTTCCTAGCAACCACAGAGTTCAGACATTAATAGTTACTAAGGGTCCAATTATTTTTCTCTCAATGAAATGTAGAAAAAAAGTATATGAATTCTTTAAACTTGTTTTCTTGATTTTTAAGATGACAGGACGTATATTTGCTTTTTAGGTGGGGAAACCTACAAAATCAGCAGGGGATCAAATATTTATTTCCTCCACTGTATGAAAGTGTGATTGGAATTGGTTTATTTCAATCAATGAAAACAAAAGATTACTAAATAAGACACGACATTTGTTATACTGAACTTAAGATGATTCGTCATGACTTGATTGGAATAAATAAAAGAAGATGCATTTCATTCACATGTAAATGTTGCCACTATTATCATTAATCATACATGTATTATACACACATATATAAATATTTCAGTTAATCGTAGTTTGAAAAAGTTAAATTAATTTCTTAAAAATAAGTAGACTCACCTGTGTTATAAAGAAAAAGTATGAGCGTTACAACCCATGTTAGGATGACATGAGCTGTTCTCACCAAAAACCCGGAACCAAAAACATTCTTGAACATGGTCCTGGCATTATTTGGACGCCCCTGTCAATCTCCAGGCGAAGCTGGATGTTGATGCTCCAAGTCCTCGCACTGCTCCGAGGGGGAGTCGACTAGATCAGTACCAGGGAGGGATAAAACCCACCAAAGCTGCCAGAATCGAAATATCAAACTCAGACCACCGAGATGTGCTACTGATGGAATCCAGGGAGCAGACGGTTCCACTGACTGTGAAAGCTAGCTTACAGCGTCCGTCGAGGTAACCTCTTTGAGCACTTTACAACGGTTTATAAATACACATTTTTTATGAAACAGAAACAAATGCAGATATACTGCTCTGGCGACTGCGATATTAATAGTTTTCCTACATTTTCCACCAGTTTTTTTGGTCAAATATTTCTAACATAAGCGCATAAAACAGCGGAGACCGTTCCGAGCCCACCAGGGGGCGGACCAGTATTTGTCGAACGTGAGATCACGTGACTACGTTCGACGTCACGACGTAGGATACTAAAGCTGCACGTAAACTACTGTACCTTGGAGTGTAAACAAAGATCTGTTTAGTTATAGTTGGTGGTAATTTGAATAGAATAGAATAGAATAGAATAGAATAGAATAGAATAGAATAGAATAGAATAGAATAGAATAGAATAGAATAGAATAGAATAGAATACAATATACTAATGGTAGAATATTTAATTTGCATAAGAATGAATAATTTTCACAAAAAAAACAGTTTTTCCCCTTTCTTTTTTTTACGATAGAGCAGACTATGGAGTAGAGAAAACAGAGTAAATATAATTTGAATATGTTTATGTGTTGAGGACTATATGTTTAGCAGCCATTTATTTACATATATGATAATGTACTTTCATTCATAGGTCTGGCAATTAAAAAAATAATTCATAACATTATTTCAATGGCTGTAAAGGAGCGATTTAATGCACGTTTCTAATTAAAGCACATGCATGATAATTTAATTCCATTTTAGAAGCCGTTCTCATTATGTCCACTAGATGAGAGTCAAAGTCTATAAGATTTGATGTATTTGCATTGCAGTTTTAAAATTTGAAAGCACATTCTTACTTTTTCTTTGTTCAGATATTGTTGTGATTGCAATAGAAACCATTCTTTTACATTCTAAATGTTTTACTGGCATTCAGATCTGTTCTGTTTACACCTAATCTCTTAATGCCTGACTTTATTTTGAATTATATATAGCAAAATTCACTACAAGATGATGTTAAATGAAGATGAATCTTGGATTTAATGGTACATTATGAATTAATGGCATACGGAAGGGGTTAAATTAAATTAATTATTTTTCCTAGTTTTTTCTTGCTTTCAGTTACAGCGGTTTCCTGTCAAAACCATTTGAAGGTAAAAGTTTTCTCCAACATTTTCTTTTCTTTTTACTTTAAAACAAAAGCTCTCATAGTGAAAAATTAAAAATATATAAACGTTTAAGACAACCTTTATATATTCTTTTTTTAAAGTCAAGAAAGCAAAAACGGCTATGATGCTCATTTATTATTAGTTTTTTAATTAGTCGAAAAAGTGGAAAATAATTGTATACAAATAATCAATTCTTCTCATTTCACATATTTTTGTTGTCAAACAAATACTTTCATTTTTCAGTTCAAAAAAGACAATAGAAAACAATCGGAAATCATTTGGATCCTTGAGTTGAAGCACATCATCCACCCTCACGGGTCTCTTCCAGCGGTCTCTCAGGACTGGTTTTGAAGCTCTTCAGCCATCTTTTCGTTCAAAATGAATGGGGTCGCCAGCTGTTTCCCTTTCAGGAGAGGCTCCAGGCCCTGACAGTGATATGGAGACTTAATGGTGTTAACAGTTCAAAATAATAGATGCATTTTTTTATTTTTTCAGAACTGCCTTCCAAGTTTAAATGCTTTGGAGGTTTAAAAAAAGTGATTTTGCTATTACCTCTCCAAAGTATGAGACCAGGGGAGATATTTCACATAAGGCCAGAGGGCTGTTCTCGGATGATACGCCACTGCAGAAGGAAAATATACAAACATTTTAATTGGACCCACAAACGCTATTAAACAGCAGCTAATAAAGAACTGGAATTGGATCATTGAAATTATAATCAATACAGCACAGCTTGATGATTTCATGTAGCACCTCGATTCAACCTCCAGTGTGAGATGGTCTTCTATAGGGAAACTGAAATAGATTTGTAACTCATATCATAATGTGCAAAGACTAAGGAGTCGCGGATATGACATAGTAAAAAGAAAACACAATTTTCCCTTTAATTAATAATTTGTGACTTTGAATTAAATCTTTTGTGTCCAAATTAGCATTTAGTGGGCACAAATTAGTATTTCAACATTTAAAACTCCGACCAGTAATTTGCAGCTGCAAAACACACATTTTTGCCACAAAACCCTAATTTATACAGGCTAAATGCTAGTTTGTGCCTACAAAATGCTAATAAAATGTGCTAATTAGTGCATAAAAAATGGAAATTTGTGGCCACAAATTATTAATTGTAAGGGAATAATTATTATTATTTTTTTTAAGTTACGTCCACAGCTCGGGAAAAAATCTGAAAAATCTCTGGCCCTAATCAAAGCCACATATATCCTCCAATATTGAACAGCTAAAGTTACTGTCAGTTTAGTTAAAACAATGAACGAATTGCAGAAACAAAACAATAAAAATAGTCCAGTCATGAGTCACTTTATTTGGATTGACTCAATTTTTTTTGTGTGTCCTCTTAGTATTTCCCTAATTAACCTGTTTTATTAGTGTTAGTGAAACATTTTTATTCTGTATTTAGGCTATAAATATACATTTAACAGATGATGTATTTATATTTAAAAAATAGAACATTAAATAAGATATAGTAAATATATACATATTCAGCTCTGCTGTTTGTCCTATAACTGGTACCGTTTTTTTGTCTGCTCCTGATTCACAACAATTTGAATAAAGAAATACTCAGAAGCACAGTTTTAATCTTAATTTTCTTTAAAAACGTCCTCCATCATAAAAGAAAATGCAGCAAGAACATGTTAAAAACACTATTTTAATCAGAGTGGGTCTTTAAAATGCACTTTCAATTAAAATTTTAAATGGCAAATGTATAATATATATCAAGATTGTGTCCATTTAGGTAATTGGACTGTATTTTATCGCCATAAAATTAGTTGAATCTTTCATGCATGGATTTGTGGACCATATATAGAGATGAATATCAAGTTAGAGGAAAAGATACCTACCCCTAGAATAAACAGACTTTCCAACACTATGAGATTTACTTCCAAAGTACAATAAAGACATAATTGGAAATGATAGTACATTTGTTAGAGAAACATCCCCATCTCACCTGGCTGTGTCTGGTATGGAGTTCCCATGTTCATCCAGTAGAGTGGCTCCAGCAGATAAAACCCAGCGGCAGTGCTGAGCGAGTAAGGAGTTCCTGGCTGTTGTGGGGCTGTCCACGGCGGCACCGTCTGCGTTTTTCAGGGGGGAAAACTCCTCCTCCCTCATGGCCTCAAACACTACAAAGTTGCTTTGAGCGAGAAAGCACATTTTTTTTGTATTTGTAGACTATTCCTATCATTGAAACATCTGTAATAATATCTACCTTGAAAATGGGAAGACATCAAACACAAATTTTTCCATCTTTATGCCGTTGGGTTTAGTGGGGGTTACTTGGTTGCCATGAGAGTCCACAAAAGGTACTTTCTTTAAAGCAACGTGTTGCTTCAGTTGATTCTCAAACTTCCTGCAATCATAATCATAAAAAAAATTACAATTTTAAATAAAATACTTTCAGATACCCAACAATAGATTCACGATTTCAAAATAAAGTACTTAGCTAAACAGTTGCATGCTGGGCAAATCCTTAGCTATCAGAGTACATAGAATGGTTCTCAAATTGTTCACATTTTAAAGTTACTCCTGCTGGAGTCATATACACACATTTTAAAATTAATACAGAGAAGATACAGATTTATAGACTCCTTTTTCCGTTTTTATTACTCAGTTTTCGGCGGCTCTTACTCTGCCACATCCTGCAGAAAGCTCCTGGTGAAGAAGTGATTGCAGATGTTGCCAGCACTGTAAACCAATCCCCCTTCAGGTTCTCGGAGTCCTGCCGTCTCCAGTTGGATCTCGCTGTACTCCACCACCTGGGGGACCCCTCCCACTCTGCAGACCACGCCCACTGGCTCAGCAGGGTGCGTCTTCTCAACCACCTAAGTAGCACCAAAGCACACAATATCACAAATAAACGCTCACATTTATACAAGAACAATCGTGAAAGACGTGATTTTCTTTCACATCAGAGACCTACATATATGAAGCTCCAGGCTGATTGGTGTACTTTTATTGTCATTAATTAAGAATACTGTAAGTAAGACTTTGATTTCTGATTCACAGCCCCTTAAGGAAGGTTCAAATGATGTTTGGTGATCAAGTATTGTCACTGAATTGAACTAATTCAACAAAAATAAAAAATAAATCATGATGAATTTGCTAATTGGCAGTCTCCTTGACATGCAGCCAAGCTCACATATGCTAAAAATCCAGATTTCCAAGTTCACACTACATAATCAAACATAAACAGCAAAATACCACATTTAAAAAAACATTCTAAACTATTACCAAAATACCATTAAGTTACATTAATGTACAATCACACTTCACAAAATATAGCAAAACAGGGACACTATTTTCCTGAAAATGAGCAGTTTCTGACTATATTATTTTTTTTTAAGTAAAACTTAATGCAACTCTTTTTATTTTTTGTTTTCTATGATATATCGTCAATCTCAATTTCTCTTTTTTAACATATAAAAAAAGAAATGAAAATGTAAAAAATGTGCGATAAAAACCTGTTTGGGCTTATTTACAAATTCCTGTTAAAAATAAAAATATCTAAAATAGACAGTAAAAACAAACAAGGAAAAATGATATGATGGCCACTAGAATGTAGTTTTTTTTTCATATGCACAGTTGTTAAAATGCAATACTCTATAGTCAAATCAAAGCTGACATCAATTGTTTCTCTTATCTTTTTTGCTTTTTAAGGCTGATCATTTAACTAAACAATATTTTGGATTTCCACTGCAGAGACTGTAAATTCTGTCATTTATTCAGGCTCTATGAGGGCTGAATTCAGGCCCTTTAGATCAGACTCCTCTAAAAATCTAACAAAAGAAATGATAAAAGAATGTTCTGTTCTGTGGAACTAACTGACGAAGAATGTTAAACTATGAAACTCTAAAAAGATTAAAATGGACATTTGGGCACAACCATTTCTCCATTACTGTCTGTTCTTTTCCTTTTCTACAAAAGCTGATATTAGTAGGATGTGTGGTTATAATTCTGACAAACAGCTTAAATCTTCAAAATCCTCTCCGTTTATCATTCCATTACTGCACCTTGGCGCCGCAGTCGGCCCCTTTGGACACGCAGAAACCAATAAACACAGGGTCGGCCATCTTGACCAGAATGTTGTCCACACAGTACACGTGCAGGAACTCCACCCCCCTCTTCTTCATGTCCTCCAAAACTTTATTATCCTCCAGTGCTTTGTACAGACCCCCATTCCCATCTGAAACACACATGAAATATTTTTTTATTCACCTTTGAGGGTGAAATGTAATTATTTGGAGTTTTACTGAAATATTTTTCTTTACACCTACCTGGGGCCATGGCTATCTTTCCTTTAGCCTGCATGATGACCTTCCCGTCAAAGGTCACTGCTGGGATCATCCTCTGCTCAAACATGATGATGTTTGCTGGCTCCAGCCCAAAGTAGTGATTCTCTTCAAAGAACTTTTTTGTAGGAGCTAGAGTAAATTCGCTGGTCATTATGTACCTGTAGAGGTAAAACACTTATGAAACACTATAAACACTGCAAAAGCTTTGGATTCCCTCCAAGTCTTCTTTGGCTCTGTGACGGCCCCTTAGAATATTTTTTTTTTTTTTTTGTAGCGCAAATTATTCAATATATAAACTGACCAATCAGGTGACTCAATGAAGGTAGTGTGACATGTAGATGTGTAGTCTTCTAACAAGCTCACTCCTGATTGGAGGGAGTGGTTACCATGGAAATGTAGATGGACCAATCACTGCTTACTGACAACGTTGGGTCCCAAAATGGCGACAGTCGTATCACAAAAATATGGCAACTAAATTGACTTTATTTCATTGGAACCAGAGTGAGTCATTTTCAAAGGGTGATGGCACACTAAAGGTGTGCTCACACCGAATGCGATTCGTGCGACAAATTCACGTGCCCCGCCCCTCTTTCGCTGAAATTATCTCCTTGCCGCCTATCAAAAAATGTGATCCTGAAGGCGCGGCCACATGTGGGAGGAGCTACCAGCTCTGTCTGTGGATATCTCACTTAGAATGAATAGAAGACATATACAATGTCGAGGAATAAGGTTTAGCTCTATAAAAACATCAGTCATCATGTCTCCATGTTTGGGTTATGATTATTGTTCAAAGATTTTCCCAGTTCAGGGGGCTGTGTCTGTATGACAGCCGCTTCCGTGGTTTTGTGTCTCTGTGTTTGAGCTTGAAGGCTCACTGTTTTTTTTTTTAATCTGAAGGGGGGAATAAAATTAGTAGTTCTTTTTCCTTTTTTTAATGTTTCGATGAGACCCGAGCTGGCAACCCCCGCAGCATCTCGCTGTCTGCCGGCTTATGGAGCGACTGAGCTCCGCCGCAGGAGCGAAAGTCGCTGATCTATAGGGTTGGGCACCAATTGGGTTTTATGCAGTTCTGGTGCCAAAGCAGTTCTTTGGTTTCGGTTCCTAAACGCTGACAATTTCAGTACTTTGCTCCCAGCTCCCCGGTTCCCGCCCCGCGGTCCTCGCTCCCCGCAGTGGCTCTCTTTCTCCTGGTGTGTGAAGTGGGCGAGCTTGGCTGAAGTCTGTGAGGCTGTCTGTCTGCAGCCAGAGAACCGCCGCGCTGCTATAGGACAAAAACGCTCACTTTGGATTAATATTCTACCTACTGATCTGGTCACTAAAAAAGTCTGGTGCCCAAAGCTGAGTTCTTGATTGGCTGATGGGCACTCAGCACTCAGAAGTGGAACAGTCACATGAGATAGTTTAGATTTGAAAGTACAGTAGAGAAAGAAGACGACATAAATACATGTTTCTTATACCTTCTATACTGTTTAACCCATAATGACCCAGACCCATTTTTCCTTAAAATAAAATGATGTGGAATGCACCTCAGAACCCATTTCTGATATTTTTGAGTTACACTGATGTCACCATGGGTTCTTATGGGTTAATTATACCTTAATTAGACACAGTGATCTCACAAAATAAAAGGGGGAACATATATCCAAAAGTACACTGGGGCAGCACTTCCTGGAAAGTCTGCTAGCATCTCACACCATTTTTCCCACAGATTTTCTCCTGGTGTCTGTGATAGTCTTACCATGGAATGGAGCATGCAGTGCCGTACTTGCAGTCTGCAATCTGCTGGATTTTGCGAATGCGCTCTGCCTGGATTTGATATAAAGTTTTGCCGCTTGGTAGGCCAACGTCGTACATCCCCTTGGGATACTGAACGCCAAGACGTGTCCCTTGACCTCCAGCCAAGAGCAGGACACCGACACGGTTCTTTGAGATCTGCAACAGGCCTGTTCAGAGAGTTTCACAGAAAGTCACATGGCAAGAAAATGTATTCTTCTTTTGCGTAAAAACAACTAATAACTATGGGTGTAACTATTTGTTTTAATAACAATTTCATTCATATCATATTTTTTTTTGTTGCTGATCTGTTTTATCGTACATATTGCTACATTCTGAACTTTACAATTACTGATCTAAAATGAATGTGAAAAGATGTCTCTTCAGTCCTTTTGAACTTTTGATCTTTCATTTTTTTCACTTTTAAAAGATGCTTGAGTGGTATTAAAAAAACCCATAAAATTTAGAGCCCATCATCGTTTATTGTACTTTGTTTTATTTTGTTTTTAGTAAATGGTTTGCATGCTTTCTAGAGGATATTTTTTTGTGAAAGGGGTCTTTTTTAATCAAATTAAGATAATTGGTTTTCTTTTTTTTTTCTATTCTCTGTAGCTACAGCACTGACGTGGCTCCCTGGATTTGGTTCCTCATTTTTGTTCCAATATTGCATGTTAAGGCTGAGGAAATGAACAAGTGAAATTTTTCTGCAAATTGTATTGTAAAAAACCCACAGAGAACCAGAATTGTTCTCGTTTTCTTAGCAGCTGGTCAGGTTTGGCCTTTAAACGAGCAGCAGGAACTTGTTTGTGGTGCAGATGCTGACTGAGCTTCAGGAGTCAGCTGATCAGCTGACCTGTCTCGCCTTCCGCTCATTCTGCATGGCACAAAGATCGACTATTGCAGGAGTCTTCACTTCGATGACTTTTATATTTATCGATGGAAACTCTTATTTTGAAGGGGGAAACATCTCAGTTCATGACTTCTATTGTTTAAAGGTTGTAGTCGTTTAGAGGTTGTACCTTCGCTTTCCCACTGACACACATCCTTCCTGTCGCTCTTCTTCGAGCTGCCGATGAGCTCCGCGGGGATCGGCTCCATGTCCCGGTCCAGGCAGGAGGGCGGTGAGGCTGCAGCCGCTGCGGCCCCCTCACAGTGACCTCTCAGTCCCCGCAGATCCAGCTGAGCCAGCTCCCGCAAGAAGGAGTCCTTCTCCTCCTCACTGAGCTCCGGCCAGAACTGCAGGACGTGACTCTGTCCCGCGCTCGTCAAAGTCTGCCTCGCTTGTTCAAAAGACAACATTCTGCGAGGACGGACGACGACCAGAGATTGCGTTTAAAAACTTGCAGCTTGTTTGCAGGAGGAGTCTGTGCTTTCTACTGGAGGAAATGCTATGGCAAGCCAAAAAGGCCAAAATGTATCAGTATGTAAATAGACGGGGTAATGGGGAGGGATTAACGCGTATATGCCAATGAAGGTGCAAAATTATTACAAAAAGTCAAATTTTATGAGAATTAAGTCTTAACATTTTTACAAAAAAGTCAGTGACTTGATCAAAGAGTAGAAAAATAAATCCAATATGGCCGCTCAGTGAGGGGTTGTTGTCCTGAACTTCCAGCCATTTTCTTAACCCGTTGGAGCCGTGGAATTTCTGGAGACTGTCCTGGTTGCTGTTGGGCGAAGGCGGGATTACACCCTGGACAGGTCGCCAGCCTGGCACGGAGCCCATGGAGACGGAGCGATCGCGCCTGCTACGCCAGCCAGCTGCTTGGTGGACAGTGCGGAAAGTTAGCAAGCTGAATTGCCCATGCTCCAGCAGAGCCAGCTAGCGCTGCCGGTTCCTTTGTAGCTTGCTATGCTGACCCACCGGCGGTTGGCTGCCCGGCAGACGGAGAGCCACCGATTGTGTGATTGTTCCAGCTCCATGGGCTTATGATTTTTTTTTTTCATCAAGACAGTAGTAAAAAGATCCTCCAGTTTTATTTATATTTTCCCCTCTCGGATTAAGTGGGCAACAGACATGTAGTAATGTTTAAAACAGCCCTCAGGGGAGAGACTCTGAAAGATCTGGTGAAACTACAAAGGAACCTCAGTAGAGCTCACAATACACACAAACCCAAGCTACTCGCTCAACATCATCCGTGTTGTCCATGATGTGGCAATGAATGGAGTCCAGAAAAACTTTGGCAGTAAATTTGATGTGCGTCAAAAGAGAGCCGGTTGACGCGAGAATTGCATCCGTTGTGAATGCAGAATAAGAAAAAAGTAAAAATTTGACAAGTAAAAAAGCTGTAAAAATGAGGGGGAAAAGAGTTAGAAAAAAGTCAGCATTGTACAAGAATAAAATCATAAACCTATAGCAAAAAAGTTGTAAAGGACAAATACATGCCTTTTCAAAATACAGTTGTAATTTCCTAGAAAAAAAACATATATTTGCAAAAAAAAAGTTACGCAGGTTCAGTGAGATTCTTGAAAAGTGTGATGTCCATTCAATTTCTCTGAATTGTTTGCAGTGTAAATTTTACAGATAACGCTTACTTGTCTTTGTTGAGAAATCTATCTATTTATTTTATTTTTAAGTCATTTTAAAAAAGACTTTTTTATTTGAAATGTACTACTTTTTTCTTGTAATTATATGACTTCGTTCTAAAAAAATAATTTCTTAATAACTTTAAATCTTTATTCTTGTAAAAATTTGTATATATTTTTTTAAAATAGTTTCTGATTTATTTAAGTCCAGATCAGATCTCTCGTTACTCCACTGAAATGCACAAGAGTTGGTGGAGAAGTTGAAGGGTAGTGTTGGATCAGTGGTGTAGTCTGCTTGATACTGGAAAATTTCTCGAAGTTCCGTATAACCACTAAAAATGTGCCATGATACACATCAGTTTGTTTTTTTATGATAAATACAGGACCGTGAGGCTCACACATTTAATTGATTTCTCTCGCTCTCACACCACATCTCTATTTCTCACGCTGAAACACAATTAAAGTTACTTTTTACCTATTTTTTTATTTTATTTGTTGAGGCTGAAGAAATACTCGCAGAATGAACAAATTATGCTTTCACAGACTGTGGTGATTCAATTACAATACATGGAGATTTTTGTTTATGCGGATGCGTACAAGTTCAAGAGCCCAAAGTCTGCTGAATAGTTTAAAAGTTGAATGGTTTCTATAGTTGAAAGTCTACTTGACTTCTATTATTTTGTAGAGCTCAAAGTTTTTTTTGCTGAAAACGGGGCTTTTGAACATTCTGTAAGCCATTTTCAATTGAGTAAAAAAAAGTGGTAGCTGGTTGAATTGCTTTAAAAGTTGAAGAGCAGCCTAATGAAGTTGAAACTTGTGAGCAGCCATACCCCTAAAAGAGCTGAACGTTTTGATAGCTGAATAAGCTGAATTGGTCAAGGAGCTACGGAGCGACAAATATGTACGGAAGAAAAATGGATCATGCTCCACAGCATTCACACAATTATCTTTTAAATATAACTTCTAGTTTAATTTAAGAATCATTTTTTTCAATTTGTCTAAAAACAGGACAATCATAGTTAAAAAAAACCTCTGGGGGCGCTTATATGATAAAAATATATAGTTGGAGTCGGCCTTTAAGAGCTTATTTCCACTGTATGTGAATTATCTCACATGTTAAAGAGCAGGACTGTCTGAAGACTTCCCACCACTGCAAAGCTGGTTCTGGTTCTGGTTCTGCTCCACTCAAATGTAAAGTGGGCCCAAACGAAACCAAGAACAGACACAGTTTGGCCCTGGATAAAACAGCAGGTCCTGAGATTCAAGATGGATCCATCCAAATTCTCAAAACTTAAAAAAAAAGATTACAAAGGAAAATCATCTGAAATACATTTTTGCGAACTGCCTTGTTATGTCTTAATATGAGTGTAGTATTCTGTTTGTTCATTAACCATTTTAACTGCACTCCACTAAGCGGTAGAGCCTTTTAAGAAAACACGTGTTTAAAAACAAAAGTTATGTGTATTACTCTCCCGAGGTAATAACCATCAGAAAACAACTTTTTTTTTTTTTTTTTCTGCATTCAGGTGCGCCGGGAATTTCAAGCATATATTTCTGTTTTTATATGCATGACATTAAAAAACAGCAACTTTAAAATATTTATTTTATTGTTCTTCACTAGTTTTAACTTTTACTCTTCTGTTATTGAAAACACATTTGTGATTTGAACAAAGTCAATTTCTTAAAAAATGGTCAAGATATTAAAAAATGACATTATATGAAAACTTGATAAAAAAAAAACAGAATTAAAGCTCCAAAATGATTTTTTGAGTAACTGTGCTTTTTGAGTTTTTTGTTTTGACCTCAGTTGGATGTAAGACTACAGCTGAAGGCAACTCTTTAGTATGAAACTGGAGGTGTTGCTTTCAATGTTATGGTAGCATTCTGCCATGACCTTGGTGACGCTGTCTGAGGAAGACACAAACAGCCTCTGATACAGATTAGATGGGATGTTTGGCTTGTGCCATTTCCCTCCTGGCAGCTTTCAGTGGAATGTGCTGTCCATGGATTAGATCAATCAGCATGGGATTAGGAGATGAGTGTGGAGCAGGCCTGGACGATAGGGAGCTCACAACATATAAGCGGGCTGTGTGAGGTGGTGTAGATGTCAAAGGCTGAAGAAGTCATGTGGTGGATGAAGGAGGACATGGAGGACCAAGTAAGAAAACCATCCGGATTGGAAGACTTGAGGCTGTCGCAGAACGTCAGAAGTGTTGTTTGGACAGGGGATGATTTATGCAAGAAGACAGTAATCTGAATGTAAAAGGGATCAGATTAATACCACTGAGTGTCTGAGTCCAGGGAGCATTTGCCAATGAGAATAAGACCTAAGTGGCTGCCGGCTTTGTTGGTTAGGAAAGTTTTTTTTTTACATTTTTATTATGTCGATGTAAATTTGTTCTGTAAAATGGGGTGATATTTCAATTAACAGTGAAAAAATAAACAAAATATTCAACATTCGATTGACAGAAGATCATGCTGATTTACATAATCATGACACGTTTTAAAGACCTACTATTTTTGGGGTGTTTTTAACATGTTCTTGTGACTTTTTTTTTTTATAGAAAATTAGTGTTAAAATTGTATTTTTGAGTATTTCTTTATTCAAATCTTTCTGAATTAGGAGCAGATGAAAAATTGTATTCGAAAAAGAGCGTAATTGTGACAAAAAAATGTGCAGGGTGGACCACAAGCTCCCTGCTCCACTCTATTCTGATGCATCCTTTTGCAGACAAATAGATCCGTGAACGTCTTTGTTTTCCTCAACTGAGCTGGAATCTGGATCCAAACTGTGCAGGTGGATAGCTCTGATGTTGCTCGCTATTTTTGCTGCACTAGTAATATTAGGTTGGGGTGTGGGGGCTGTAAGCTAGCAGGAGAAAGTATAAATAGAGACCTCTCAATTTTGGGTGATGGAAAGAGGGGATGGGGTTGCCCACAACTCAGAGGTGAATTTCCAAAAAACTCCTTCTCCTTTTTTAACTCCTTTAAAAACATTTTTTGGGCTAAAATCTGCACTCATATTTTCAAAGAGTTCCCAGAGGTCTGTTGGCATGGAGCAACCCCGCCCCCTTCCCTTTCCCCCTGATGATGTTATTTTCATAAATAAAAACAGCATGTGCATAAATAATATTTATTGACGTCAGTTAAGTTGTTAAAGAAATATACATCTTCATAGCACAAATAATAAACAAACAACCCTAAAACTGATATGAGGACTGAGATCTGCCAAGAAGGACAAAGTGAGAAAAAGACCTAATTTCTCACTGAACCTCCTGGATAAAAAACTGACAAGGTGCAAAAAAAAAAAAAAAAAGTTAACCCGTCAGAAAGGCCATATGTTGTTCTGTTGCTTGCTGTGACTACAACGTTAAAATCCCTTTTAAGAACTCAAACATTTGTACATAAAACGTTCTGAAAATGTCATTACTTTTGCTGCTGTTAAAAATTAAGTGGTTTTCACTGTTATTTGTCATTTTGGACAGATGAAGCATCACATTTATACCAGTTTCACTACAAACTTCACTGAATGTTTGTTTGCTCTGCAGTAATACGCTGAGTCTGAGACTAGCATGTTACAGTCTGTGTATATACGTGCCCTCATGCTTACATTGGAGCCACAGTGAATGCTCCAAACAGCTTGCATGAGGCTGACAGCACTGGTGCTGCTCCTGCACAGGGGATGGATTGTGCCAGGAAGGAGTCCTTGCATCTGCCTGCAGTGTCCGGACCACATCCTGGTTCCTTCATGAGCCGATGCTAGATGAGTCTTTCCTCCGGCGGTACTTTAAGCATACTGTCCATCTCCAGCCGAGCTCCAGCCAGCTCCTGAGCACTGGGGCTGTACACACCCTCGGACTGGCGTTTTTTCCTTGCTGTGAGCACCACGAAGGTCAATCCAATGATTAGGATCAAAGTGCAGAGGCAGAGCAGCGGGACGATTATCATCAGCCAGGAGATGACTTGTTTATGAGATTCTTTCTGCAAGAGAACAGACAACAAAGTAGAGTCCATTAATTTCAGGGATTGATGAAGGAAAGGCTTCAGCTTGTAGGAAATAATATGTAAGTGAGCCATATTACTCAAATATTTTATAAAAGATACAAATAGTTTTAAATAAAATATATTTGAAACATTTTATACACATCCGTTCAGTGTCTATACCATTGACTGTATAAGAGAACTGGACTGAGTAACCTCTTGCCAGCACTTTGCAAAAAGAAAGTATCTGTTTGCTCCAAGAAGTATAAATTAATAATAAATTGTTATCAAATTCCATAGACTACTATTGAGAAACAAACAGGTATTAAATGGTAAATGGTGTATACTTATTCACTCATGCACACACACATTCACACACTCCGCTATCTAACACTAGCGCCAACCTATAACCACCAGGAGCAATTTGGGATTCAGTTTTCTTGTCCAAGAGTGGGAAACCGTCCAGTGATGTTCAGGTCAGAGGTTGACCACTCCACCTCTGCATCATGGCTGCCCGTGGGGATTACCTATTACTCAGTGAGTATAGCCTTCCAACAAGCTCACTCCTGATTGGTGAGAGTGGTTGCCATAGAAACATTGATTCAGACCAATCACTGCTTACTGGTTCTAACACAGCGTCATCTATATCGTGACAAATTGGCAACTTAATTGACTTCATATGGTTGGAGCCGAAAGTAAGCATTGTGATGTCATACTCACTCAGTCCAGTTATCATATACAGTCAATGGTCTATACCCACTTTATCCAGATAAAGGTATGAGGATTTCTGGAAAACAATCCAACTGTCTTTAAACAGAACGAGGAAATACCCTGGACTGACTGCAAGTCCATCACAGTTTTAAACGAACATTTTCAATGACATATAATTATACACACTCCTGATGGGGTTGTGATATCATCCAAATAACCCATAGAACACATGCTGCATGTTAGGCTGTTTAAAATCAAGTTAAATTACCAGTTGTGATTAATAATAGCTTATTTTGCTGGTCTACACAGTACTTAAGATCTACAATACAGTGAAATACATAAATATATAAACATACGTGATCATCACAGACTGGACCACTGTAGCCAGTGGGACATTTACAGACAAACATGTTGAATCGATCCAAGCAGGAACCACCGTTTTGACATGGGTTAGATTCACATTCGTCCATCTCTAGTTCACACCTGCAATGAGGAAAAGAAAAAAATATGAAAAAGCTGTGGACAAATACTTATTCTGCTTATACAAATACTTAAATCATTTAAACTAGTGATTGGTATCTGATAAACTGAATTTAGATGGCTTAAATATAGAACTGATCGTTTTCTGTTTGTTCATTAAATATATCTGGAATCAGCCATGGTGTACCACAAAGCTCTTTCCTTGAGCCTTCACATTTTACTTTATCAAAGTTTATATAATGTAACATAACAAGCCAGAACAGGCTTTATTTGTATCAATATATCAATGACACAGAGCTATACTTAACCAATGATTATAAAACATATTCATCTCCAACCTATTCGTGTGAGTTTTACTGGATTTTACTAATAAAACATAGGATTTTAGCAAAAATATGAAAGCATCACTCCCTTTTGGAGTCAAGTTCATTCAAGAACCACATGCATTCACACAAAGGGACCATTTAGAATCATCAAATGACCTACAACACACATTTGTGGGAGGAAGCTGGAGTGCCCTGAGAAAAGGAGAACATGCAAACTCCACTCAGAAAGGATCAGCTGGGATTTGAACCAGAGCCTTCTAGCTTTAAGGAAAGAGTGCTACCCACCACTGTGCAACACCACACATTGACTTATTTTTTTTGAATGATCAGTGAATACTGGACTGGTTGGAGCCAAATATACACAAAAAATAGACTTACCTGCTTCCTGTGAAACCAGGCTTGCAAGTGCAGTTAGCTCCCCAAAGGCCGTCATTGCAGACACCATCATTAATGCATTGGACATCTGTGTTGCACTGTATAGGAGGAAATGTCCACCTAAAGATATGGAATTTGATGCAAAATTAACATGAAATGCAAGAAAAAACAAAGCTATTAACTTAGAACAAATTTGTCATCTTTCTGGTTCAGCAGAGGACCACAAAAAAGTTAAACCAGAACAAGCTGATTGTCACTTGTCCTAATAATTTTACCTAAATTCTAAAGAGTTGGTGTGTGAATGAGTACTCACTGGCATCGAGGACCACTGTAGTCCTTGGAGCATAGGCAGGAGTACGTGTTTATTCCATCTTGACAGGTACCTCCGTGTTCACAGGCGTGATCTTCACATTCATCAATATTCTCCTCACAGATCCTGCCTGTGTAACCAGGGTCACAGTGACACTCAAAGCCTGCCAGGTAGTCCTTGCAGCTGCCGTGTATGCAGGGCTGAGATGCACAGTCATCAGCATCTGTTTCACACAGAACCCCCTCCCATCCAAGGTCACACACACAGCCAAACTTATTGAAGAGGTCTTGACACGTGGCTCCATTTAGACAGGGGTTAGAATCACATACTGGGGCACTGGTGCAGCCCAGCTGGATTTTTGGTTTTCCAAGTAAATAAAACTGAGACGGCTGTGGAGCTTTGAGGTCATCCCTAAACGGTAAATACACTCCTCCTAACCTCACAGCACCCAAACAGCCGGTGAAGCTCTCTGCAATGGATACTTTGGCCCCCTCCTTGTTGAGAAAGCCAAGACTTCCTGTGCGCTGTGGCACACTGCTGGCATCTGTGATTCCATCCACAGTGATGATCCAGGGGGACACTCTGCGCTTCTTCTCCACCATGGAAACGTTCACTCGATGCCAGAGTCCATCTGCCACTTGGCGGATCCCTTTAAAAGTCAGTGACTCAGCCTTGTTGTCAATGTGTATCTCCACCCAAACCACAGAATCGAGAACGCCGACCATCAGCAGGTCAGAACCCCAGGTAGCCTTAAGAACCACCGCATTCTGTGATCGAGTCCGTAGCTCTATGTAGATGTTAGAGATAGGTTCAGCCAGTGAGCCTCCAGAGCTAAAATGGATGGGGTTGTTGTCAAATGTGGCATTATAAACACCTAAAAGCAAAGACAGAGAAATGTTAGAACTTGCTTTTGATTGAAAAAGCCTTTCACACCCCAAGTAAACAGTTCTAAAACGTCTTACAAGTGTGAGTCAAAGGTATAAGTGTGGTAATTGTAAAAAGTTCTTACACTCATATCCAGCAGGAAGGTCCACACAATGACCGCCTTTCATACAAGGATTTTTAACACACCATACTCGAGTTTCACAGGTCTTCCCGGTGTATTCCTCCAAACAAGAACAAGCAAAGTCGTTGAAGAGAACAGAGCATTCTCCTCCATTTTGACAAGGCTTCACCTGGAAAGACAAGCATTGCGATTTGACTTTATAGCACTCTAAATTTAACAAAAAAAGTTTCAGTACCTGCAATAATGCAAGCGTATATGCTTTGGGCTGAATGTGGTTGCTGAAGATAATCAAGCTTTTTGGTAAAGATGTGAAGAAATGTAATTTATTTGCAGAATAATGTCATTAACATGTTGAATGTTGTGATATCAAAGTGGCTAATTTGTAGAAAGTACACAAAGAATTTGAGGAGTTTCATGAAAAAAAAATCAAAACGTTGCTAAAATATTGGCTCAAAAGTCTTCAGTTGATGTCAACTTAGACAAAAAAGCTAAAGCTGAAACACTAGCTCATCTCAGAACTATTTTAAACATTTTCAGGAGATGCTAAATTAGCCAAAAAAAAGCTTGCACGTTGCTAAAACACTAGCTTTATAATTAGCCCAAAAAACTTCAGTAGATTCCAAATCAACCAAAAAAGCTAGCATGTTACTAAATACTAGCTTATCTCAGAATTATCTCAATAATCTTCAGTAGATGCCAAATTAGCCAAAAAAAGCTAGCATGTTACTAAAACACTAGCTTAACCCAGAGTTAGCCCAAAAATCCTCAGCAGATACCATATTAGCAAAAAACAAAAAAGCTAGCACATTGCTAAAACACTAGCTTTACTCAGAATTAGCCCAAAAAAACGTAAAATATGCCAAATTAGCTAAAAAAGCAAACACGCATACAAAGTACTTACACAATTATATTCTGACAAAGATGGGCAACAGGACAATTAAATAAATTAAAACATATAAAAGCCTGATAATGTTAATTTGGAACCATTCAAACTAATGGACTAAAGACTTCAACTCTAATCACACAAAACTACTGTAAAACATTATACTTCAAAGAAATCAGTTTTAGATAACAGTTTATCCAAATTATTTCCCTACAGCTTCTCCCTACTCCTCCGATTGTAGGGGCATTTGAATGTGTGCTTTTGTTCAAAATAGTTTTTTAGGGGCTAATCCTTGTGGCAGAGGGATGCTGAGCCTTTTGCAGCTTTTCCGTGTCCGAAAAACGCATTTCTTTATGTGGGTGTGGTCTGAAGCACTTAACATTACATTTAAATGTAATTATTGACTTTTTGTTTTTGCATGACTTTTCCAAAGTTATAAAACCAATGTTATGTATTTCTGAGCAGATCCGCGCTAACGTAGATGACTGGCGACTATTGATGACATCATCAAGTGGGAGTAACATCTGAATTAGAAGACACTTTTCTCCATTACTCTCCATTTGGAGGACTAAATGTAGAGATAGTGAAAGATTTCTGATTCAGCCATAGAGATTTATTCCAAATCTGTTTGTGTTTTGTGTTCAAAACAAACATATAAATGTATTTCCTACCTTGCATGTATCGTCACTTATGCAGCCTTTTTTCACGTTTTCAGCTCCACTTGGTAAATAAATGGCTTCATTTGAGCCGCCCCAGGGATCTTGGTCCATTTTCACAGAGTCGATGCGTAGATCCTGGAGGCAGCCTTTGAAGTACCCGCCCCACTTATCCAAGCTCCAGTCTCTGACAAGTCCTCCAATATAAGCCTGATCCCCTCTGTTCACTGTGACTTCAGGGATTTCTCCAATCCCGTAGTAAAAACCCGCATGACCAAAGATCACCTGTCTCTGTTTGACCTCCACAAACAGAAGCTGCTTCTCACCGGTGGTCACAAATATTGGAGCCGTCAGAGAGGCGCTGTTGGGCAAAGAACTGACAAAAATTCTGCCCATTCCCAGATAGACTGAGAAGTAGACGTCTCCCTCGTCTTTCACACTGGGCCTCCTCAGCTGGAACAGCAGTCCATCTGGTTTCAGTGACTTCAGGAAGAAAGACACATTGAAGTTACTCCCATGGTTCTCTAATACATTGAAGGCAAGGAAGCTGTTGGTGTCCTCGTGACTAAAGGTCCATGATGGGAATTCTGTAAGAGGAAAATGGAAGGATTAGATTAAAAACAAACAAAAAAAATGCGCTAAAATGTTTAGTCTGGCCTTTGTTTGTAGGTCCCATGATTTTAGTGAAACAATACATTCTTTTATATTTTCTTAAAGATCCACTATGAGGAAAATTATGTTTTTAACATGCAATTGTAGCATATTTCTGATAATGGAGGACATATATAAAGAATTAGGCTCAAAATTGCATTTCTGAGTGTTTCTTTATTTGATTCGTAAATCAAACAAAAAAATAAAGTTAAAAAATAAGCTTATTCTCATGTTGAAAATACGCTCTGTTCTGATTTCTCAGCAATGGGGAGGTAAGGGTGGTACCCGCCCACAAGTCAGAAACGTAGTCCTGGAAAACCACACTGGTTTCTTGATTTCTTGATTAAAAGACCACTGGAAACGCTTTAAAATGAATCACAAGATGACCGAAGTGGGACTTTAAAGTACAGCATTTATTAGGTGAATATTTCATTAAAAATTATTTGAAAAATTATTTTTTTGCAAAAGCGGACCAAACTATCTTAGCAGAACTCCCTCAAGTCTGTTGTGTATAAAGCACGTGCCAAAGTCAAGGCCCGGGGGCCGAACCCGGCCCTCCGGGTAATTCTAGCTGGCCCTTCAGGGCATTTTAATTTTATTGTTATTAATAGCCCAATGTTATCTTGCGTCTTTTTTTAGCGTGTATAATTTTGACAAAATGTATTCTTAGCAAATATTTCAGCTACATGCTAGCTTTGCGAATATAGGCTTTTTTGGGAGGTTATTTTTAAGTTTAGCTAACATTTCAGCTACATGCTAGCTGTTTTGGCTAATTTAGCCTTTTTTCAGTTCTTTTGAATATTCAGTTTGGCTATTTTTTCAGCTACATGCTAGCTGCTTTACCTAACTTAAGTCTTTTTTAGTTTTTAGGCTAATTTGACATTTTACTAATATTTTGGCTGGCTATCAGCTTCAGCGTTTTCAGCTATCAATTTTAGCATCTTTAGCTCTAGCATCTTGAGCAGCCAAACTCAGCTTACAGCATTCACACTAGCATTATTGCAGGTAATGCTACATATTTAGTTCATAATTGTGATAAAAAGTTACAGTTTTAAAAAATTTGTTTTAGAGTGTTCAATAAATGTTTATCCTGTTGAGAGCGAAACTTAATATGTGTTTTGGATTGGAGAGGTGATTTGCGATGGCAACTCCCGCAGGGAGAGGCCGAAAGGCAAAGAAGAATTGAAGAAATGGGTCTCAAGCTTGGCAATTACCGCCATCTTAAAACTTAATTTATGTTAAATTTATTGTGAAAAGCCAGCTGATAGTGGCCCCATTGAAAAACCCAAGACATCAAAAAGACTTAGCTCACGGTCATTAAGATCCAGCAGAAACAGCTATTGAAGCTTAATGTTAGTGATTTTCTAAATGATTTGCATGTGGACTGGTAAAATATAACTATCTTTAACTTGAAGTTAAAAATCAAATGAAGGTATTTAGGTTAAAAAATGGAAGTTCAGTTTATTGCTAATGGGTCTGGATTAAATAAATGAAATTCTTCCCCCTTCCTTTCCAGTTATTAATAAATCCCTTTTTGAAAAACTTAATATTTAAAGGATTCAAGTGTCATGTTTTGTCTGTATAAATGCAAATATGTCTATTTATGATTAAGATTATTTAAATGTGTATATATATATTGGTTTGTTATATACATGTACAGATAAGTTTGAGATATCTATATATTTCTTTTGTCTTTTTTATTTTTTATTTTTTGGTTGCTTGAAATAAACCAATTTCAAAAGGTAAAAAATACATGTACACAACTCTAAAAGAAAGTTCCTTTTTTAACTTTTTTTTAAAATATTACAACAATTCTTTTGTAAACGTATCATATTTGACTGAGATTATCATAATTAAACAAACTGAATATTGAATAAAATAGTATAGGAGAAATTTAAACCAAGATTAAAAACTTGAATCGTATTTTAAAATTTGTCTTTGGCTTTAAAATTTTTGAAATTCCACATTTGACCCAAAAAAAGTGAAAATTTTGAAGATCATTTTAATGCAATTTAAACTAGTTTGATTAGAGTACTAGTACATTTACCAGGAGAGCAGGTTTTTGTGGGACGTCTTACCTTCAGAGCAGTTTTTTCCATGGAAAGGACGGAAACAGTCACACTGGTAGCTGGTCCACAGATCAACACAAAGTCCTTGTCCGTCACACGGGTCATGTTCACACCAGTCGTTCTTATTACATCCAAGCTCAAAACTTTGACCCTCTGGAAAAGCTTGCGGTAGAATGGGTTTCGAGTCAATCTTTAGGTCTTCCATACATCCAATGAATCCTGTTCCACTTTGAGAGAGTTCCATCAACCCTGCCATGGCCCCGCCCACATAAACATTGGTAAATTCTTCAGAAGGGTGAAAAATGTGTTCATTTGTTCCAGCGTCTCTCACAGTGCACCCATCTCTGTCACAGGGGCCTTTCAGGATCAACACCAGACCTTCTTGGTCCAGAAACACGTGGACATCCCTCCAGTGTCCATCACTTACTACTCCAGAGTATGTTACATCCAGTTCAGCCTCCAGGGAAAAGGCTTTAGCGTGAACTCCAGCATCAACAATCTCCAGCAGAAGGTAGTTATCCTCATTCCCTCTGAAGAAAAGCAGCATGTTGGGTAAAGTTGTCTGAAAACGCAGCTGTACTCCGACCTTATCCTTGATGCTCCGGCGGGTACGTTCTTCCAGAACAACCTGGAGGTGAACAAATCCAGAGGAAGAGAAGGAGAACGTCGTCTTTGTGGAGCACGTCTCATCGTAAAAGCCATGAGGACACAAACAGGTGTGACCATGCACTCCGTCTTCCAGCCACGGAAGGCAGGTGGCTCCATTCTTACACTCGTGGTTAATACAGCCGTAGAGTTTCACGTCGCAGCGATCTCCCCCCCAGGGGTATTCCCCCGGATCACCTTCAGGGCAGTGGCAGGTGAAGGAGGCCCTGCCGTCCTCACACCTGCCCCCATTCTGGCAGGGCTGACTCTCGCACTCATTAAAGTTTATTTCACACTGTTCACCTGTGGAGAAACGATGCAGTTAGACATGACAGAGATGGAGTTCAGTTTGGGGGTGACAGTAGAACAGACAACAATGCTTCTGTGAGCTTGTTGGATGGGTACCAGGTATGGACTGGTATATTTAACACATTCTTATCCTAAGGTCGTCACATATTGATGTTTGATTTCACTTTTTGACGCTTTGTGTGTCTCTAAGTCTGCGTTTTTTGACATATTGGCTAATACCATTAAATTACGAGTTCCCAACCTCAAGGGGCGCATACCAAAACCGGTCCAGTACCGCGATGCGTAGCCTCCGGTACTGGTACCATAACACTAACCCAACAACGGACCAGATGCGGTACAGAATCCAAACCGGTATATTTTACTACTCTGCTGCATTTTAATGTCCACATCACGCTTATGTTTCTCTCCTAATACGATACATGGTATATAACATTTTCAGTGAGTATTTAAATTATGCAGAACAATGCTACAAAGTTGGAAATGGTAAGTGTATCATGAAACATTTGTAAGGATAATGTAAGTTATGACTTACGAGTGATGCTGTGGGCCCCGTATGGTTTAAAAGTGGGCATAAAATGTGGGGCCCAATTGGGTTTGTCCGAAGTTTCCGTGGTGGCCCTGTCTGTGTTTGCTCACATTGGCTTAAGTGGGCACTCAGTGGGATGGCTCGCTACACTAGCCAGTTGCCCGGTGGACAGCACAGCAAGTTACGCTGCCCAGGGGCCAGCAAAGCAAGAGAGTGCAGCACCCAGGGGCCGACAGAGAAAAGGAGTGCCACGCCTACTTATAATGGCAGCTGGGATAAAGGCATGAATAGCATGGATCGGATGCCATAAAATGTCCATAAACTTAAGTCAACTGTTTCCTAATATCTCCTCAAACTGAACACTTGAAGGAGTTTACACATTTTGAGGTGCTTTTTTATACATTTAACATATCCAGCCAAAGTCATGTCATCTGGTGCTTTGAGAATCTGTTAGTGACTGTTGGAATAGAACGTGGAAAGACACACAAAGCACATTTGTTATGATAAAGAGGAAAAAGAACTCTCTATATTTGCAAGCTAGCAGGAAAGTGTGTAAACAGATGGGTCATAGTAAATGGAGGCCGGTTTACTCCACGCCAACAATGTACTCCCGCTCTCTGTAGAATTTATGTCCTGTTTTTTATTTTGGCGCCCCATGAATAAATTGTCTATTTTTTAACTTGTGTCACATATAAGGTGCAATGAACTATAAGGCGCATTAAGAGAATCTTATTCTTTTAATAATTAATAGCTGCATTCACAGAATCTCTACAACTCGTTTCTAACATGCTACACATTAGCCACATTAGCATGTTCACAATATCTATAATTCGCAACCCTGTTTGCAGTTAAAAAAAACAGACTGATAAAACAAATGTTACTACATGTGACTACACCAACTCCCAACCTTGATAGCATCACCTAGCAAAAACACAGTCCGACACCACTACACGTTAGCCGTGTTAGCGTATGTACAATAATGCCAGCGCTGTTAGCAACATGTGAAAAAACAGACTGATACTGCTTAATCAAAAATTACTGTGACTATACTAACTTCCAGCCTTGGTAGTAAGATGTAAAAAAAAAATGACACTGCTACACGTTAGCCACGTTAGCATAATAGCAATTGCACCAAACCCATTTTTAACTCATATAAAAACTGACATTTTAATAAAGCTCAATGTAATCGATTTTATAAGGCGCATTTTTTTTTAAATATTAAGGCTTTTAAGTGCATTTTATAGTTCAGAAACTACAGTAATCATAATTAAAAGACCACTGGGAATGCTTTTACAATAAATCAACAGATGATCAGAGTGAGACTTTAAGCAAACATTTTAACCAGCAAATGTTAGCATTTATGAGTTGTTGGATGAATAATTACTATATAAACTTACCTAAGAATCCAACAGGACAAGCACAGGTGTAGCCATTGACCTTATCCTGACAAAAACCTTCGTTCTGACAGGGTTCAGACTCACACTCATCAATGTTAATGGAGCAGTTCTCTCCTGCAATTTTAAGAGAGTTCAAATGTTGTCAAATAATTTCAATGCTGGATCTTGTAAAATAAAGGATGCAGCTTCACTGACCTGCAAACCCGGGCTGACAGTGGCAAATATACCCAGCAGCCTCTGCAAAACTGAACTTCCAGTCCAACTCCCAGTGAGACAGGTCAGAGCGTTCAAAACACTCTCCATCATTTTCACACGGATGTTCAGCGCACTCATCAATGTCAAGCTCACAATTTTGACCCTCATAACCTGGAAAACAACAAAAAAACATGATTACCTCCCATATTGTAGTTCCAGAAAACTCATTTTCTAATGATATATTTACTTTGTTCTAACTTTATAGCCAGATCTGGAGCATGGACAGAGCTGTAAGAGCTGAAGAGTTCTTCCGTTGGTGTAATCTGACTAAACATCTGGTATGATACATAGGGACTCTTTGAATATATTGGCTTATATTTAAGGAAAAATATGACTCCAAATGCCATAAAGGTATCTAGTTATAGCGTTCATGATTGGCTCTGGATAGTCAGTCATTAACAAATGGCTGGAATACGTCTGAATTGAATAAACTATGGTAATACAGCTTTAAAAAAGTTTTTTTTACTTGATTTCTTTATATTAAACCTACTAAAGAATTAACCTTTAACACAGGAGGTCCAGTGTTTATGTTCTTTGATTTACTGTAACTTTTGAACCATTAACACGATAATTCCAGAGATTCTGAAGGAGAAAAGCGTCTCGTTTTCGTGTTAACGGTTCAAAGGTTATAGTATATTAAAGATTTAGGCATCACCAGCGATGCCTCAGATGTTAAAGGGTTAAAAAATGCAATTTAACTGTTCATAATGAGTCATTTTTGAGTGTTGTTCACATTCTTTCAGAATATGATGGTCACCTTTTTCCTTAAAAGAATTTTCCTTCAGATTGCCTCCAAATCAAAACCTTCAGACAATGATTTTGACTTCTTCACTCATATATTGCTCAGTAGTACCTGGCCAACACATGCAGGTGTATCCTTTGATCCCCTCAACACATGTGGCTCCATGCTGGCAGGGATCAGACGCACATTCAAGGATGTCTACCTGACAATGGTCTCCCTCAAAGCCTGTGTCACTGCAGTCACATTCATAGCTGTAAAAGACAAAATAGATGTTTTAATCTCCACAAAAATATAGGGGAACATTTTCGATCTTAGAGGAGTACTTTTAGATGACTTGATTTGTCATAAAAAATGTTTTAAAACAAGTTTTTTTCAGACATGATTCATGTATTAACTAGATTGGAGAACACTTTAAGATTTTAAAACTTTGATAATTGTGATAATTCACTTTCTTTGCTCACCTAGTCTTTAATAAAAATAAAAAATAATTTATGCTTTATAAATTATTTTTTTTAGTGAGCATAGTCCTTTTTCTACCACTCTTTTTATACTTTTTTTATAACTGTGTATTGCTGTTCTTCACTTGAATACTTCTTAAAAATGCATTTTTATAAGAAAAGCTTCAGACATGAGACTGTGCTCTGCTTTTTTTCTAGCTTTTATAAGTGTTCTTGTTTTACTTCTTCAAGGCTAGATTTTAATATTATATTTTTAAATTGTCTTAACTTTTTCATTTTTGTTTTTATTGTTTTGAGATTTTAATGTTCATGTTAAAGTGGCATATAAATAAATACACTTGAACCTGGATTTGAACGTTTTTTGGTCTTTTTTTCTTGCTTTAAGTTTTGCTTAAGTTTTTAAGAAGTTAAAAGCGTAAATCCCAACATTTGTTTTCATATGTATGAGAAGTAATTTTAGGAAATATAACTAATTTAAAGTAAATTGGCCAACAGAAATAAAGCAGAAGAGTTAACATGTTCTTAGGTAAAATACAAATCATTTCAAGCATGTCTTTTTGTTTTAAATTTTGAATTTCATTTTTGTATAATCCCTAGTAGTCTGAAACCTTTTTAAGTGTTTTTACAGCATCACAATTTGCTCTAAACATGTATTAACAGCTTTTTGTTTCTATCTTTCACAGTTTTTTTTTAAATTAAGATTTTGTTTAATATATTCCAAAAAAATTCACAATAAACCTAAAACTACAAAAAAAAAGTAGTACATTTTGACACATTTTGATTAATCAAAATTCACAATAATTGAGATCAAACTGTTTTTGCTCCATAACAAGGATCAGAAGTGTAGAGAAAATTAAAAATAAAATGTATAAATTAAAAAAAAAAAATCAAAGACAAAGTCAAAACTATGGGAAAAATGTACTTTAAAAACAGGCAAACCTCCATTAAACTTTATACAAAGTGTGTCAAAACTCTTGTGTTTATTTTTAAGCCCGAAATTTAAAGCTAAAAATCTTAACATTCATTTTTTAATAAAACCGTCTGTGTCTGTGCCAATAGTTGATCACTGATCAATACATCTATGAGTTCAGAGGTGACTAAAGTTAATCAGCTAGCAATCTGCTAAAGAGTTGAGACAGCTCCACTGAAGAGGCTTCTATAGTATTTTCTTCTAAAATTTTTGAATTTCTCATATTTATTTTGAACATTTTCTAAATGTTATGTGTTGTGCAGTTTTAGCTGCACTAAACTGAGTTTTACCAGAGAGTAAACAGAGTTTTTGATTTTTGCCCCCAAATTGGACTCATTTGACCCCTACCATGATGACTCTTTGGAGGTCCTACTGGCCAAAAATGAGTTTTGTAAGACATCTGGATATTATTAAAGCAGAATAAATGTGGCCTAAATGATAAAAAAGCAGAAAGGATAAAGCACATTGAACTGTTTAGACATCATCAGCCGTGCTGAATCACCTGTTCACCATGTCCCGACAGACCGCTCCATTCTGGCAGGGCTCACTGGTGCATTCATCAACGTCCACCTCACAGTCGATGCCATCAAACCCAGGCAGACACTCACAGGAGTACATTCCAAACAAGTCGTGGCAAATGGCACCATTTTGGCAGGGGTGGGAGTCACATTCATCAATTTCAGTTTCACAGTTCACTCCTGAAAACCGAGCACAGGGAACTCAGAATATTTTACATGGTTCATCAGTGTTAGTAGCTAAAAAGATGGTCAGCTATTGCATGAGCCTGTCTGTTCTGTCTGTATTGTCAGTGCTCTGGGATCTGGAAGAGGCTGATGGGAGCATCAAGTGCTAAATGAAAAGACCAAACCACCATGACAGTTCAACACTTGCCCTCCTTTCTCCATTTACACCAGGAAAGATCTTCAAGTGGGTCACAAACATACAGAACAAAGTAATTATTAATTATTTATGGTTAAATAGTGGATAAAATGGCCCAAATCCTCCCTCACAGCTTTGTAAAACAGTCCTGTAACCTACTTGAAAACTGATAAATTGAAGTTCTTAAATTTGAAATGCAGCTGGCTGCCTTTAAATTTTCCTTTTGCTGAACTTCTATTTGTTGTCCTTAAAGGACAGAATCTGCAGATCTCCTTAACAGTAACCAAAACCTGTGACTCCAGAGCCACATGTGGCTCTTTTATCCCTTCATTTTGGCACTTTAGCTTTAATGAAAAATGCAAATGATTGAATAAATAAGAAAATAGCTAAGTTCTGTCATTTCTGTTTAGATTTTTAATATGTCAAGCAACTAAGCAAAAAAAAAGTGTAATTTACCGTCAGAAATTCTGTAGAAATGTTCTTTAAATTTGTGTTTTTAGTTTGACTGTCGGTCAAATAAAAGACTCCAAACGTTTTTCTTTTTCAATATTATTTTGGTAAATTACACTAAGGTGGTTAGTCGAGAACAAATGCGGTTTAAAATGATGTAAAATGTTTTCAATAGAAAGGTCAGGTTATTCTAAATCCTTTGAGTTTTGTTTAATAAATAGATTCTACAAATATGTTTTTTTTTTAATTAAAAGTAAAAGTAAAAAAATCACATTGCATTTTGAATGTAAGAAAAGCTGCTGCAGAAGGAGAATCTTTTTTGACATAGGGTGGGTTTTATTTTGAAAGAAACTAGAGTGTGCTGCTGTCAAAAGTCAAATAAGTTACAGCTGTTATATTTGGAAACATATAGACACTATTGTAATTCAAGTATTATACTATTTAAAAGCTAAATTTATAAATAAATGCTTACTTGTCAACAAAGCATAAACATTTTGCATTTGTAAAAGATAAAATGAGACTTTGTGGCTCTTGTTGGTTTCCGTACAGTGAAAAAAATGGCAGCTGATTCCTATGGTTGTTTCTGAAAGTAAGTAATTGTCTATGGATGACATCACATTCACTCAGTCCAGTTCTCATATACAGTCAATGACAAAAACATCTACCCATTTTTTTAACTCGTTTTGCCCCTCATGGATAACTGGAGCCTGTTTGGTGACTACAAGGTAAACCCTGAACAGGTTGCCGCTCCGTCGTATCTAGCGATAAATAGTGTTATTGTTTATTTAATGGAGTTAATGGTTTTAACTCATGATGCTGCGTCTCTAAAACCAGGTTTGTTTTCGGAGGTATAATTTGTTGCACTTATCACCTTTTCAGGTTTCTTGTTGTGGACTCACCTGCAAAGCCAACCAGGCACTCACACTCGTAGTGGTCCTTGTCGTTGATGCAGGTGGCGTTATTCTCACAGGGCTGTGAGGCGCACTCATTGATGTCGATTTCACAGTTGTGGCCCTGGAAACCAGGCACGCAAAAACAGTGGAATTCTGCAACTCCATCGATGCAGATGGCTCCATTCTGACAGGGCTCGGAGGAACACTCGTTCACATCTTCTTCACAAGTCTTCCCTTCAAACCCAGGAGCGCAGTGGCATTCAAAGCCGTTTGGCTTCAACACGCAGGCTCCATCGTTCCTGCAAGGCTCATCGATGCAGTCGGTCACACGAGTCCTGCAGTCCGGACCGCCGTAACCAGGGGGACACCTGCAGAAGTATCCATTCAACTGGTCTACACACAAAGATGGAGGGTCCGAGCAAGGGCTGCTCTGACACTCATCCACGTCCTCCGTACAGTTGACACCTGTAAGTCCTTCAGGACAGACACACTGGTATTCTTTTTCACCAGGGGTGCTGATGCAGTCCAGACATGGAGCGAAGGTGCAGGCGTCATAGAGTTCATCACAGTTTTTGCCCATGTACTGCACCCCGCCTTTGGCGCAGATGCAGGCGTAATCGTTCATGGTGTCCACACAGGTAGCTCCGTTCTGACAGGGTGCAGACAAACATTTTTCAGATGTAGCAGTGCAGAGAGTTCCTGCAAGACAAAGACAATGGGGAGTAACTATTTATTTATTTCAACAACTCGATTTATATCATGATTTTTGTGGTTGGTGATCTGATTCATACTCAATATTGGCTCATTTTTGAACATCTTCATCCAAAACTTCCACCAGTGTGACTCAGATATAAATACTTGGTACTGAACAGAACAAGGAAAGTTTTCCAGAATCCTTGTATTTATTCAAGATAATCAAGTGTAAATTAAATATGTGTTCAAACAAACAGTAAACAAGAATGAATGTCAGATCACATTTTAGTTTGATAAAGATTAGCCCACTGTTGTTTTTCCACATCAAAATAATCCAAAAGCAACATGTAATGATGGTTGTTCAGATTTTGTTGACATCCGCTCTGATGTCACTTGGTTGTTTTTACGCTAAAGTGAAATAAATCAACTGTCCCTCAATCCAAAGGGTATTTGCTGAGATCGACTTCATTTTAAAATAGTTTTATCTCCTGGGGGAGCGGTGAGCTGCAGGTCTAGCCCCACTCAGGAATCATCTGGTGGTGTGTCCCTCAAATCCAATCTCTTAATGCTGAGTGTCAAGCAGGTACGCATTGGGTCCCATTTTTAGTATTTGGGATGACTTGGCTGGGATTTGAACTCTCGACCTTCCAGTCTCAGGGCGGACACTCCACCACAATGCCACTGAAGAAATCTGCTTTATAATGCCTTATAACCTTATAATCTGGTGTACTCAGAGCCTCAGGTTGCACACCCCTGGATTAAGTTAATGAATGGTTACACCCCAACTGTGAGTATCTTACTAACCAATAATCTGATAGTAAGAGAGGTCGGTGACAATTCAGAGAAAAAGGTACTAGCCAGATGGGATAATGGAGTTGTGGCTCATTGTGTTGAGCAAAAATCTACAGATTCATATTTTTTGCTTGAGATGACAGAATTGAAAAAGCCAAATGGTTTCAGTCAGTTACATCCCTTTATATCAACAGTTAAAGCAGCAGATTAAATCCAGTCTGAGAGAGGAGGAGATACTCTGACCTTTCTGACATCAAAAGGCTAATTCCTATGACTAAGCTGAGACTTTTGCAGACGCCTATATAAATATTCTAAAGTCTGTTTCTGATTAAGCTCCTTAGGAGAATCCTACTAACTACATATAAATATAGCAATATAAAAAAATATTTTCTTTTTTCATCCAGGAGTAGCTGCTAAGATTAAACAAAAAGAAGAAAATGTGTCAAATGTCAAGCTTTTTACTTAAATCTTCAAAAATAAAAGGTTATATTTGTTGATTTACTTTTAGCAGGAAAGGAAGATATATATATATATATATATATATACTGTAAAAAAAATATATATAATATATATATATATATATATTATAAATATATATATAT
>NC_050523.1:21265170-21275560 GCF_002922805.2 Oryzias melastigma | reverse complement strand
GCAATATAAAAAAATATTTTCTTTTTTCATCCAGGAGTAGCTGCTAAGATTAAACAAAAAGAAGAAAATGTGTCAAATGTCAAGCTTTTTACTTAAATCTTCAAAAATAAAAGGTTATATTTGTTGATTTACTTTTAGCAGGAAAGGAAGATATATATATATATATATATATATACTGTAAAAAAAATATATATAATATATATATATATATATATTATAAATATATATATATATATATATATATATATATATATATATATATATATGTATATATATATATATATATATATATGTATATATATATGCATGCACACACACACATATAAATACAGTATATACATACACATTGCAAACAAATCATTACATTCCAATATTCACCAAAAATACTTACATACAAATACTTAAATACTTAAGTACCTGCGCAGGTCTTAAGCAGGTACTTAAAGAAACCTGGAGCGAGTAGGTGTCGGACCACACGTGAGAGCTCCGAAGTTTCAGACACATTTTTCCCACAACACCTGAAGCATCAGCAGAAGATTTTCTCAGTCATTCTTGTCAGGTTTGACAGGAATAAGCTCCTTTGCTACCATGACCCACCGTTGCTCTGCTAAGGCAGGAGGTTGTTGTCATTTCCAATTCAGCCTTAAGTGTGTTGTGCATTAAGTCTTAGTTGGAGTCATTAATCTTGTTTGAACTTCACAGATTACAGTGGGCTTCAGGAGGGTTAGCTAACAGCATACACACACAAGCAGCCGTCAAAGATTTCAGAAGATCAATGAATCTCAATGTGTAACAGAAATATGAAACAGACCAAATTGTTTGAATGACTGTTTCTATTCTGCAGGTTTTTTCTAAAGGTCTGAAAAAAGAGGGCAGCACTCATCGAGGTAGCTTTTTAAATGAACAAGCTGCTCTTTATCCACAATACATTCATTGAGATGAGCCATCTATTACTGAGAATCAGTTTGTTTTTATTTTTATATTTCTTTTTCTGTCATGAAGCACCAAAAATACAAAGATAAGTGCCGTACAAAATACATGAATTTTATGTAATATATACATTATATTTATATAGAATTATATAAATCTAATATATATATATATAGAATTACATATTTTATACATGTATATAGGGGATTGTTTTCTTTTGATAATGAGATGCATTATCACATTATCAAAAGAAAACGAATTAACGAAATTCCTTTTCTCGTACACGAGACACCTTAAGAGTCCCTCTCTCTTCCTTTCCTTAAAAAAAAAATATATATATATATTCATTTATAATTTTTTTGCGGTAAAGGGAGGTACATATACATGAAGCAGATTTTCTTGTTTTAAGGAAGCTGAACAGATTTAGTTGACTAATAAGAGTTGGACAAAAGTTTGAAAGTAAACAACTTTTTCTTTGTCAAATTTATCTTAAATTACTAGAGTAATCTACCAAAATGAGTGTTTGTAGCTAATTTAAAGATTGTATTTTGTCTTAAAAGGACAGAACATCACAACTTATTTTAGGAAATCTTAAAAAGACTAATTTTGCTGGTTTGATTGGAAAGAGTTTTCACGTGTAACAGGGGGAATACATGTTGTATTCTATATTTTTGAACCTTTTTTCAGAAGAACTTTTTTCCACTGAACGCTTTTGATGAAAGTGTAAGAGGGATTACATGGTGAGCACACATCTGTGTGGAAACAAGAGATTCACCACCTCCTCAGACCTCTGCTCTGAAAATGATCTTTGGGTAACTTGAAATAGTGCTCCGTGGAGAGATCACTAAAATATACATTTTAAAATCTAAAATTTGAAAATTGAATACATTCTAATAAAGAATTTTAATAAATTCTAAATTTTATTTAAAAACAAATTAAATGTAAAATCTAAAATGACTAGAGAGATCAATATCACGCACTAACGCAAAGATCTGCTACTAACCAGTTTCAGTCTGAGATTTAAGCATTTAGTTATAAACTGAATTATTTAACAGTGTTAGGTATCACTTTGTGGAAGCCCAGACTCCTCCACCAAAAACCAGCAAAGCTTCTCTCACACATAGACAGACAGAATAAATACAAAGAAAATAACCTTGAAGGATAAATGACTAAGATTCTGGAATCAAAGCCTTGCATTGATCAGAGTTATACAGTTCCTTAGAGCTTTACAAATATCTGATTTTACCAAACAAGCTGAAATAACGCTAAAGTCCTGATGTGTCCATCCTATCACCTAATTTCTGTTTGTCTTCTTCCTAGTTTACTGACTGTTTTCGTCGTAACAAAGGTTCTCCTACCCTGAAATGAGACAAACTCCAGAGTTTTCAGTCGAGAAACGTTGACGTGTTAATCTCACTTACAGTGGTAACTTGCTTATCATGTGATCCACATTACTCTTGTCACCTCAGGTCTGTTGGCGGTCCTGACCTCAGGATCTTCCCGGGGTTTAATCCCTGTGAAGGGGGCAATTCCCTCGACCCTCTAATGCTCCATTAACAGTGACAACTCCACCACTTAAGCCTTAGTCACATGCACCTGTATGGGGGCTTGACCTGCAGGTGCAGTGGGTTTTTGAGTCGTCTGGCCCATATAAGGTCATAGACAGGTGCAGTTCCCTTAAGGATCGTATAACCCTCTCAAGGGATGTCATGAAAATGGAACGTACCATTGTTGTGTGTAATAAATGTACTGTATATCCATTTTCTTAATCTTTTTTGGGGGGCCGGTCCTGGCTACACCCTGGACAGGTGGACATTCTGTCACAGGGCCACAATCACTCACACATCTACACCTATGGACACTTTCCTATGAAGCATGTTTTTGGACTGTGGGAAATCAGAGAAAACCCACATATCAACAGGGAGAACATGAGAACTCCACACCTGTCAGGATTAAAACCAGGACCTTCTTCAGGACCACCGCGCCACCGTACAGCTCCTGTATCGTAAAGTATTTGTAGAAATAATGGAAGTTACTAGCACTATGATGTACAGCTGTCATGCAGTGCCCTTACTCCTACTGACCACACAAATGCATCACGCATGGGGAGAGTCTCACCTACTTCGTCCTAACATGGTGTTTAGGTGTTCGCTATGACCAGCGTGCCCATAGAAAAAAATTGCATGGATATTTTTACTCTACGGGCTAACCAAGCGATCTATGACTGATATTTCATGTGGCCCAAAGGGTTCCTGTGGGGTCTTAAAAAGTCTTAATTTATAAATTGGCAAAAATTACCCCTAAAAGAGTCTTGAATTTTGATGTCTGAGCTTTAAAATTGTGCTGCTTGTAGCTTCTCCGTTTCACATTCACATCAAAATTTTATTTTTGACATGCATGGCCTTAAAAAGGTCTTAAAAGACCTTAAATTTAACATAAAGTAACTTATAGGAACCCTGGGACCACCTGCGACCTCCATACAGGTCGAAGGTGTTATTTTAGGCTAATTTAGCATTTAGCTAATATTTTAGTTGGCTATCAGCTTCAATGTTTTCAGCTATTAGCTTAAGTGATTTCAGCTATCAATTTCAGCATCATCAGCTATCAGCACTAGCATCTTCAGTGGGCAAATTCAGTTTACAGCATTCACACTAGCATTATCGCAGGTAATGCTGTATACCTAGTTCATAATTATGTTAAAAAGTTACGGTTTTAAAGTTTTAAATATGTACTTTTAGAATGTTTAATAAATGTTTATCCTGTTCGGTCCGCGACCTAAAGTATGTTTTGGATTTTGGCCCCCTGTGTGATTGAACTTGACACCCCCCTTTTAAACCTTAATTTGTGTCATACCCTTGATGGGAATTATATGCATTTTAAATTGTTTGTCTTTGTTTTTTGTAAAGCATCCTAAGGTGTTTTTAAAAGCACGTACACAATAGTTTGATCCACACCAGAATTCTCCTAAAATGGAAACTTTTTTTTTTGTGGCACTTTGTGTTGTTTTTGTATTTTACATCTCACTTTTAAATTCACTAGATGCATTTTTAAATCAATTTATAGTTCAGTTTCCCGTAAGTAAAAAAACGAACTTAAAATGTCCAATATACAACTGATGTGAGACTATAAGAATTTAGTTCTTACGTGATACTGATATGATGATACTGTCCATCTTTTTAGTGATTCCTGATTCTGATTGTTCTCTCTCTCTTCATTGATTAATCCAGATTTGAGATATCAGCCCCCACAGCTGTACTTAGGTTAATGTTTTAACACGCTCCAGGTCAAATCTTTTTATTGTCTTGCAACTATCCACCCACTGATAGGGATGGAAGCTGATCTTAAAGAGATTTCATGTGCATAAAATGAGTTTTGTGATCTTTGGCTACACACGATTTTGTACAAAGCTCTTCTGTATTTAAGGCTAACTTCTTTATTTATATTTTCATTTATTTTTTAAATATATCTTTGAGCAAATAGAGGAGGAAGAAGAGAAAGAGGATGCTTAGAGATGGGAAAAGGAGAGGTGGAAAATGCATGGGGAAGATCACAGAAAGACAAAGTATGATGGAATGTTATGAATTAAAGTTTTTTCAACTTTATAATTTTCACAGTTGAATTTAATTATTTGCAAAAAAATATTTTTTTTTAAAGCAGATACTCTAAACATCTAAACAGCAGAGCTGCCATCAGTGTATATGTGTGTGTGCATGAGTGAATAAGACTGTGACTGTGAGACGCTTTAGTACATATCAATTACTGTTTACATTTCACACATGTAGCTATTGACTGCTCAAACCTCCATCCACACAGACCCACACATGTATGCTTAGCACATGTAAATACATGCGTGCAAACACATCAGACATATAATGCATGTGTTGGTGTACAGGTGAGCAGACACCTGTACTCAGGTGAATGTGTTACTGAAACACACAGTGTCACAGTATGAAATCTGTCAATGTAGATTTGATGTTTAGATTTAAATCTGTCATATTTGAGTCTGATTTTAGTCCATATCAGGGTTGTGGACCTGCTGGAGTCTGTCCTCAGGTACAGATAACTTACAAATAAAAAGGGATTCTTGCTTTTGCAGCAAAAAATGAGAGTTCTGTGATTCTGGTTTGGTGATATCCAGGAACCCGGACATCCTAAAAGGGAATCAGAGGTTTTAGGATATGGATGGATGAAAGTTTAAATGGGATTGTTTGCTAATTTAACACTTTAACACCCACTGTGTTAAGCAAAAAAATCTTTAACTTACTGTAATCCAGATTCTAGATTCTGAATCTACTGGAATTATCGTGTTAACATTTAAAAAATTACAGTAAATCAAAGAACATAAACACGATTAAGATAATTTGTAAAAAAAAGACTGAACAGCAGCAGAAATCTCAAAAACCACAAAAAGGTGAGTAAAAATTGAACTGAAATGCATTCTGGTTAGGCAGATTAGCTATCCAGAAATAAAGAAATGCAGGTTAAAAATCCCCCACCTGTGACTTAAAAAGACGTTTTGCTGGGGGTGTATATCTTTCCCTCTCACACGATCTCCATACATGGTCCACTAATCGATACCTAAAGGATTAGACTCACTTTCTGACGATAAAATACAGTCCAATTATTTTTCCAAAAGCACTAAAATCTAGATATTTCTTATTTATATGGCATTTAAAGCTATAGATAATAATGCATGGCGTTCGACAGAGAAAAGCATTCAGATATTGATTTGGAAAAAGCAAGATTATGATTAGACGTCTTTTTTTTCCATCGCATGAACATAAAAAGATGGTAGAAAGAACAGAACAGAAAGAAAAAAGGTAGTTATTTTTTACTTCTTGATTGATTTTATACCTTTTATCCAGCATAATCTTGTTTATATCTGGGGTTTTCAAACAATACTGCATCTCTTTTTTACATCCCTATATAACCGATTCTGCTGTTATTCCCACGATTTTTTACATCTCTACTTTATGCTGTTAGCAAGTCACAAACTGGATTATTTCTAAAGCCTAAAATGATTTTTTTTTTCTGGGTTTTGATATATAGACCTCATTTGTTAAAAAGAAATGTTCAAAACTCACATAAATTGGACTGTTCTTAGTGGCTTTAAAGTAATTTATCAACTGTTTCTGTGAGTCAAAATGAACATTTATTTGGTTTATTGAGATAAATCAGTAGTGAAATAAGTCGCCACTTTGCTCTTTTTAATGTTTTATGGTGCGAGGGCTTCACATCATGAAAGAAAACAAAAAGACTCATCTCTTTTAGCATAGTTTTTAAATAGTTTACCCTAGAACACCATCACTATTGCCGGGTCATTTTTACCCAATATAATATACCCAATAAAAAGTATTTCTCAAAAAAAAAATACATCAAAGTATAATGAACTTAAAGTATCTTTTATTCTTAACTGTGGTTTAAGTAACAAATGGAAAATAAAAACATAAGAAGATTCCTTAAACATGCGTGAAAATTACTAAAATTAAAAATTTGAAGAAAAAAAAACAAGAAAAAAAAATCCTAAATCAATAATAATGATAATGGAGATTTAGTCTTTAGTTCACCCATTCCTGGGACATGTGAGAGTTTACCAGGGACACTTGGTAACATATCCAAAATCACGTAAATACTTTTGTTCAGCGTTAATTTCATTCCATTGACTGAGTATTTTTTTGGGATATGTGTGTCAAGAATATTTTTAACCACTAGTTTTTATTCAATTATGTAAAGTACTTTAGGGTACTTTGTCAGGAAAAGTGCTGTAAATATTTTAATGTAAAACTGTCATTAAGATGCTTTTTCGATGACGGATCAGTATTCTCACATCAGATTCCAGCAGCGGAGCAGCTCCCCGTTGTGTTCTAGTGTTTGTGACAAATCGGGAAATCTCAGTTTCAAAAAAACCTTTGAGATGAACAAGTGATCTGCCATCTGCAGAACCCTCTGACTCTGTTTCCTCAGACCTGTGAGGAGTCTGTTGAATGTCCACCTACACCTGGTCCTGACGGAGGACCACACTTCACCCTGAAGATGCCTCCAGCTGCGAAACCTTCTGACTTCAGTCACATTTTCACAACAGAACACACTTAAAACGAACAAAGAATTTCCTGCTGACTCAACTGATGCACAAGATGTTAGGAATAAATGATCAAAATATTGTTTTTTTTCTCTCTTTAACCTATTTTAGGACATTGGTGATGATTTAGTGGTTGAAGAAAAATAAACTGTTTTTTTACTGAATGAGCCAACCTGTAAACAAAAACATTTAGCATTGACAGTAAATATATAATTACAGATGTAAAATCCTAACAAAAAACACCATCTTTAATTGGATCAGTGAACAAATGGAGGATAAAACAGTTCTGTTTACCCAGAAAAAGACCAAACCTTCTGGACTGGTTGTGACCTGGTTCTGCTCTTCTGTTCATGCGTAGATAAATATGAATGAGGCGCTCTGCTCATCTCCGTTAGCCCTCGTTAAGCATGCATGACTGAGGAGCTCTGCTTCATTTGGAACCAGTCATGTGTCAAATGGGACAAAAGCCCAACAAAGGCCTGGAAACCAGAAATGTCACACCCAAAAACTGCACAGGACCGTCTCCATCAACATGGAGCCACTAAAGTAAACTGTAGGATTAATGTCCTCAGTAATAATAATCATTTATGTGAAACTTTTGTTTAACATTCCTGCATTTTAATGACTAAAACTAAAGAATCGTTAAAAAGCTGATATTCTATTTAGAACACAACTGATTTCAGGTTTTAAATTATTCAATAAATATTCAGGATTTTGGTTCCAAAACTGGAATTATCTGTGTTTTTTCTGCAACTTTTAAAGAAAAAAAATCATATCAAGCGTTGGTCCAACTCACCCCATTTGAACATCATCATAGTGAGCAGTAACGTCTTTAGGTTCACATGAAACGACCACAACTCCATGGCTTCCAGAGATTATTTCGTAATAAAAATATGTTCAAAATTGTTCTAAAAAACAAAAATGAAAACAAAAAAAAAGTAAAGGGGGACAGCAGAGGTCCTGAGTTCCTGCTGTGTAGACTAACTGTTGCACTCTGCTCAGGAGCTGCCACACTGCCCGGATAACCACAGCCTTCCCCTGCTCTAATAGACTGTTATTAGCTGTGGGAGACAATAGGAAAACAAGAGCTGGACTTGCACCTTTCAGAAGAGATGCTTAATCCCAGACAAGCTCTTTAGCAAGACATTTAATGACCTTTATGAGAAAAGCAATCACTTACCTCTGCTGATTAAACATTTACTTTACGCAGCTTTAATCAAACGCATTCTTACTTTTAAAAGTTCATGTGTGAAGTCATATCTAAACTCTTGAAAAGATGAGATGAGATGTTATCTCATTGCAGTTTTAAGTAGTTCCCCAAAGTCATATAGTCACAAAAACATGTTTTTGGCACAAATGGAACCCTAAAATGTTTGCTTTCCAAACCCAATCTATTTTTATTTGAGAGAAGATTTTAAGTTTTAAAAAAAATCAATTTAAAATTAGTTTTTCAAGACATTTCCATCTAAAAATGAACCAGTGACTGAGATCTTCTAGTCAGTTTAAATAAATCATGTTCTCCCTGATGAGGTGCTTGCAGAGAAATATTAAGTTTTTTATATCTGTACACTCCAGTGACTCCAGGCCAGGCTTTGCTTCAGCAGCTTTACGTAGCTGCTTCATGTCGCAGAGCTTAGCATTAAGACCCAACAGTTCGCCTCTTACCGACCTGCGTTAAGCTGCTGAGAACATGTGCAATCTGCAAGTGTCTTCTGATTTTTGTTTCCCCCACAAGGACATGATATGCTATAAATAAGGACTTAAGCAGCCAAAACTTACCAATCCATATTTTACAGCATAAAATAAATATTATTTGGTTAAAGTAGCATTTTAAAAGAAGAAAATATTTTAAAATCCAGTTTATACTGATTTACTTTGGTTAGCTGTCAAAGCAAAGCACTGTTCTGTCACTTTTAGTAAACTTTGTCAAATTAAAAGTTGTTTCTCTTTAAATAACCAGCAAAAAGTGAGATAAACTGTTGGAAATCCTGAGTATAATTCTATTAAAAGGTACCACATTCATGAAAACTTTCATCATCTCTTCTGACCCACCAGCTTTTTCTGCCACAGACTGCTGTACTGAAATACACCACAGGGTGTCGCTGTTTCGACAAATCATGATAATGGTTCAGTATTTTATACTAATGAAAAGCTTATGACAGGGATGTTTTTATTTTTCATTAATTTGATGTTTTATTATTATGACTAATATTTTTGTCTATTTAATGAAAGAGTCAAGAGAAAATCATTTTTTTTGTTGTATACTAAAAATTCATGGACTGTGGTAGAATTTTGAGAGAGCAGTAGATGCACAAGTCTCACTTGTAACATCTGATGTGCATTAGATGTTAAACTTGTGCATCTACTGCTCTCTCAAAATTCTATTACATTTCTTACCCCTGTTCTGGGTTAGCAAGCAAATAGATAAAAGCTTACATCCTCTTGTTAAGCACAGATAACTTTATTTACTTGTTTGTTTCTTTGTTTATGATTAAAATGTTTTCATGTTAATAATTGGTTGTTACAACTTATCCTTGCTGTCTTTTTGCTGCAACCTGCTCTCCTTGTTGTGCTTAGATTGTAGGGTTATTTCATGTGTTTTTTATGTTTTGTTTGTTTATTTTAATTGGCTCAACAAAAAGACTTTCTTGGAGAATAACTTACTTTTTTTTTTTTGCTCCATTTTCAAAGAGAACTTTTTCCAAAAACTTTTTAGCCAATTCTGTGTCCTGAAATCCATGTTGAGTCCAAAACATGTAAGAAAAGTTTTTTTTTTTGCATTTACCCTGAAGTGACTCAGAGGTTCACTATTATTGTAAAATTAGGACAATATTCAAATGAGACCTTATTTCCTGGAGAACTGTAGAGAGAAGCTCCTGCTGTTTTTTTTTAATGCCTGTTATGAGAAGTATATATGTATTTAAACATCATGTATTTAAAACCTGCTGAACCTGGGTTACGGGGTTGCTGGAGCCTATCCCAGCTACTGTTGGCAATAACACTTGACAGGTAACTTTTAAAAAATATTTAACTCTGTTCTATGATTTCCAAAATAGCTTTAAATTCACTGCAGTAAACTTAATACAGATCTAAAGAGTTTGCATTGAGTAACTTTTTTTCTCGTTATTTAATAGCATTTTGTAGCTTTGCTGTCATTGCAATAACTACTAAGAAACAAATCAATCAGGTTAAAATGCAAATATGTCCCCCTTTTTTCTACATAGACATACAACATTTAAATTTAGTTAATTGCGAAACTGTTTTGAGGTTCCATATACATTGAGACGTAAAATATATAAAAGGGCTTTCCTAACCCAATTGGAAAAAAACAGAACAAAGTCCCTTCATTGTTTCACAAGATTATGTGCTTTGTTACATAAT
>NC_050523.1:21242597-21265070 GCF_002922805.2 Oryzias melastigma | reverse complement strand
CCCCAAGGACCTCGTGATTTCCTCATTCCTGCTGACACACCTCCCTTTGAAGAAAAAGAGGATGAGGACTGTCCATCACCCATGCATTAGGCTTTTTTTCCAGTTTTTTAGGCTAATTTGGGGTTTAGTGAATATGTTAGCCTTATGCTAACTGTTTTCGCTAAATTAGACATTTTAACAGTTGATTTTGGCTCATTTACCTTTTTCTCTGTTTCTTCTAGGCTTTTTTGGAGTTTAGCTAATATTTCAGCTACATGCTAGCTGTTCTGGCTAATTAGTTTGATTGCATTATGCAATCAAACTATTGTTCTTCTGTTTTCTTATACTTCTTATTTTCTATCTTCCGTACATTTTTTGTCCGCCTGTAACTTCTGCATACTTTATCTGATTTTTGTCATTCAAGTATCAAAATGTTCAGCTTATTGAGGACATTACTGCTCTCTTCTGAAATCTCTTCTGCAACTTTTTGTTTTTCAGCAATTTAGCAAAATTGCTGCAACTTTTCCTATTGGAATGCATTGTGAAGGCTCTGCAGCAACTCCAAACTTTGTGCAGTTGTAATGTCTGCATATTTATGCTATTTTGAAAATTCAAACATTTACTTGTTCTGCTATTTGTGGAATTTTCTGCTGTCTTTAAACAATTCTGCAATTTTTTTTATAGTTTAGGAAAATTTTTCACTTGTTCAAATTTAAAATAACATTGAAGTCAATGGGGACAGTTCTTTCCGTGGGGGTTCTATTCAAACGCGCGTAGCAGAATATCGGACTTCTACTCACGGTTACATGAACAGGAATGCGCGCCGACACAGCCGGTGTGTGAACCTTGAGATTCACAGACACGCGTGCACGCAGGCGCGAGCCAAGCTCAGGATCACATGTTGGACAGGCGGGAGCAGCAGATCCCCGCGCGGGGCGGGCTACTAGGTTTGAGGATCGGAGCTTGTGGAGCTCTGATTTAATAGGAACAGTCCACACGTCAAAAAAACGTATTCCTCGACATCAAATGTGTATTCATTCTAAGAGAGACATCCACAGACGGACCTGGTAGCTCCTCAGAAACAAATTTTTGACAAGTCGCGAGCAGAAAATTCCCCGCGCGGGCACGCGAATTTATCACGCGAATCGCGTTCGGTGCTTCATGGCTCCTCCTCTACCCAGCTGACTGGAGGAATGACTGAGTAAGCGAGGCAATTGGACAGCCCGCCGATGTCTCGCCTCCAGAGCCATATACCTCTCTGTGATTGGTTCGTTCAGCACTGCACACAACAACTGTCATTCATATCAGCCTTGCGGGCCGCACTAACAGTAATCTTTCATATTGAGATGCGGGCCACAAATCATCATCCTGGGGGCTGCAGATGGCCCGCGGGCCGCGAGTTTGAGACCCCTGCTTTAGAGAAATAAGACACTGTTTTGTATTTATGTTATTGTTCCTATTATGATACATTTAAATGAACATTTACTTTTAGCATAAAAAATCAATAAAAACTAGAATTTTTTTCAAAATATGAAATAGTTTAAAACTTTCAACAAAGGTTCTTATGACTTCCTTTCAAAATAAAAGACTTCCTGTGTCACATTGGATCATTTTAATGCAGCAAATACAGGATAATACAAGTGAAAACAGTTTATTTTTCAGTTTGTGCCAGAAATGCATAAATCGAGCAAACCAAAATCAAATCAGAGTTAATTCAGTTACCCTTACTGTATTCTTTTAACCATGAAGGGTTAAAACATCAATTTGTCCAAAAATAGAAAATATGCCTAATAACCCTTGAATTTCGATTTTGGTTGTGCTTATTGATCTCGGATTGATTTTCTGTGGTTCATCACAATCACAAATCTGTTAAAATGGTGTAACTCGACTTTGTTAAACTATGAACCGGATTGTTGGAACATCGCAGAGTAATGCGAGATGTTCTTCAACTGTTTGTGAATGGATAGAATAAAATTTGAGTTGACGTTTTTTCACTTTTAAAGAGCCATTTGGATTATTTTCTCACTGACGTTAACCCAGTATACCACAAAGTCTTACTTAAACCTTTACAAAAATAAGACATTTATGTAACTATTATGATAAATTGAAAGGAACTTTTTGGTACAAGCAAGACAAAAGGATCAAGAGAAAATATACTCTTTTTTTTTTCAAAATACAAAATAGTTTTGAAGTTTTGACATAAATTCACAACTTCTTTCAAAATAAAAGACACCCTGTGTCACGTACTGTCATTTCAACGCAGTAAATGTAGTAATAGTGTAATGTCAACAGTGATTTAAAAAACTGTTTATTTTACTGTCTGTGGAACAGAAATTCACCTCTGAGTTGTGTGCAGGACTGTTAACACTGAGTAAGCCTGCCCTCACTTCCCATCATCCCTTTGTTTACACCCTCTCTGTCTAGTTTACAGCCAATCACAACCTCAACCGAACATTAGCAGTTCAACAAAATTGGAGCTATTCTTGTTCCAGATTCCAGCTCAGACGAGGAAAACAAAGACGTTCATGGATCTATTTGTCTGTAAGTGGATGCTTCAGAACGGAGTGGAGGTTGTGGCTGGCTGTTGTGGATCTCAGAAATGCATTTTTAGGCTTAATTTCTTTAAAAATGTCCACTCTTGTGGGAAAAATGCCACAAGAACACATTAAAAACACAATCAGAGTGGGTCTTCAGAGGAAAAAGCCCATCCAAAAACCTCAGACTCAGTTATGTAACAGTTTCATTTTACCCACTGAAGTTCATGTAAAATCTGTTTTAATCAGTCAGTCTTCACTCCTTTCTTTAACCTTTAAATGTGTTCTTTGACCTTCTCCCAAAGAGGAGAGTATCCTCTAAATAAACAGAGTTTAAAGTCTGGTGGAATACAAGTAAACAGCTCCATCCTTTACAGCCCCGCAGGGTAAATATGAATGCTGCCATGTGGCTGCTGCAACGTCTTGGAGAAGTTCTCTTGGATGCAGCCATGACTTTGTGGCTGCCATTAATTACAGCGGCGTTGGTCCTGTGGCCATGGCAACCATAGAAACACAGCAAGGACACGTGTGCTGGAGCTGAGGTTGTTTTGTCACACCTAGAAGTCAGTCTAGCTTTTGAAAAAAAAGGATTCTGAGATTATAAAACGATGGACAACTTGGCAACGAATAAATCCTCAGGTCTTTGAAGCTCTGATCATGAGGAGCATATAAAACTGCCAAGGATTTAAAATAGTAGCTCTCTTTATGAGTTCATAATCAGCAGACGGCTTCCATAAAAGCAGAAAATGAGTCTGCTCAGTGCTAAAAAGAGGAGTTATTTTCCATTAGCTGTCGAAGTGCCCCACTTAATTAGTTTAAAATGAATATTGTGATTTTCACTCAATTAAAATTACATTTAAAAAGGTTTTTTTTTGTATCTAAGGTAATTATGTAGCCCTCTGATGGCCTGACAACCTCTTGAACCTCCTCACCCAACAGGAGCTGGGATAGGCTCCAGCAACCAAATGACCCTAAAGGGGATAAAATGGGTTTGGAAATGGATGGTTCACATACATTTGAAAGACCTCACTAATCTGATAGAATATAGGCTCGGACTTTTCTCTGCCCTCACTGTAAACGATTTTAAAGCTTTATTAAAGGAAGTCAGTCAATGAAAATGGATGAATTATTGTGACTAAATCAATTTAATTAACATCTGATAATCTCTGAGTCGGTGTCACTCAGACAGATCTATTTTATGATTCAAGACAGGATTACACTGGAAAAACAAGTTCAAAAATACAGAATACAAGATGTTTCTTCCTTGTTGAAAGTAAAAATCTGCCAATAGAAATAGTAGAATTTGTCTTGGTTTGATTTCTCAGAATTAGTTTTATCTATTGCCCTTTCAAGACAAAATAAACTTAGAAATGAGCTATAAAAACAGTGATATTTAGTGATATAGTGTTATGTCTTAAAAGAGTTTTATACCCATAAAGTAGGTAAAACATTAATGGTTATACTTTTCCTCCCAAGTATAAAATATTTTGATGCACCACAACAGTCAAACTATCTGTGTTTATCATTTTAAAATGATACTAAGATAATACTCAAATCACTGTGGCTGATCATCTTGTTTTAATGCTTTTTTAAATTGTGGTTATGTTTTATGTTTCCTTTTATTGTGAAGCACTTTGTGACCCATGTCTGCAAAAGGTTCTAGACAAATACACTTTACTTACTTACACAGTTTAGGATACATTTATATTATAAAATATATGCAAATTAGGAGTCAAATAAAACTCTCTAGTTTCCTTAGGAACTGTTTCTTGCAAGAAGTCCACTCACTCATCATCAATAAATATAACTTCTGTTTGAAAATATTTTATGAAGAAATCTTGTTTCAAATGAGATTTTGCTTGAAACTAGATTTTCTTTCAAGATCTAATGACTCAACAAGTTATTCTAGATTCATTATCTGAAAACAAGTCATTGAATTACTGAAAATGTACATTAGTTTTGTATTTTATTGAGTGTGATAGTAGAAAATAGATGACAATATTTGGTTAGATTGAATGTTTTTGCAGTGCACTAATGAAGAGAGAAGCTTTTATCATCTGAGACATTTGACTTTTTAAATATAAAAACCAAACTGGAAAGGATGGAAACACTTTCTCATGTTGGTGGGAAAGAAAAATCTGCAATGAAAAACCAAAATAATAATCTAATAATAATAATCTTTATTTATAAATGAGATTTGTAATGAAAAAACAATAAAAGGTGACTAGTTTTTTATTTACCTTATTTATTTAGCTTAATCAGTGCACTGCAAACTATCTTTGCAAATATTTAAAATCTGTTAATAAAAACACTTTTCTTTGCTCTACACCTTTCCAAGCTTTTCTAAAATCAGCATTTTTTGTCTCGTTAAAAGCTAGAATCTAGGAATTGGAAAACAATATTATTAAAACACATTTTAAACCTTTTGCTCCAGACTCCTGACAATAGAAAAACGTGACCTCAGATTTCTCTGTGATTTTTTGGTTAAACTTTAGGAATGTGACTTTAAAGTTCAATAAAATCTTACTGGCATTTACTGTCAACATTTTGGATACAAAAATGTAGATTTTTGTTCAAGAACAAGCGCTATAGTTTTAGATTTTATGAGGATTTACTATAATGAGTCAGTTTGTACTTTCATATTATCATGTTGTTCATATCGTGTAAACTGAGTCATTTCTACTTATTATTTCAGTTTTTTGGGACTGTAATCAAAATAAATTCCAATTAGGTTCATAAAAACTCAAACGACACAAAGCATTTTCCAAAAAGTAGCAAATATTGACCTATTATTTGGCTGTTAACATTTCATTTCATTTTATATTTTCATTTTTGAATGTTTGTGTGGAACTGCGTTTCTAGATTTTGATTTCGTATCAGGAGATTTCTGTTGTAAAAATGACTTGCTACTTGATTACTTTACCGCTTTCTAGTGATTTTCTTCTTGAGATGAAGGTTCTTTTCCTTTTTCCTTGCAGTGTGTTGACTGCATCCATGCATCTGTACATTTATTATGTAAAGTTTCTATTCCAACAACAGGGAAGTTTCCTTTTTCAGCACTAGGTGGCAGTGCTGCCCCGTGTTCCACTGCTGTGGATATTTACATTTCTGTTTTCCTCCTTTCTCGTGAGGCAGAAAAACGCCTTCTGCTGTTGCACTTTAACAAGGACTCACCTCTGACTGCCGTACAGTCAAAAACGCGGCATTAATCGACTGTATAGTAGAGAGCCGTCAATCTGCCTCGTCTGTTCTCCAAAGGATTAGAGTGAATCCGTCATTTCCCTCAACATTAAAGTGTTCTTTGAGTTCAGAGGCCCTTTCATGTGCTTCACAGATGCAGGAATGAAATGTGGGAAAAGGGCTAAAAATATCTGTCAGGAGTGAACGTGCTCTGCGCAGATCGTCTCTTCTGGTTTAATTGTGGCCTGCAATTTCAAATGGAAGCATTTAAAGGCCAAACTGCAGATCCCTTGACTTTTTATTGAGGAAAGATGATTTTTCCTTTACATTTATGGAGTGCTTCCTAGTCCTGTTCAGCTGGAGTTAAAGAGATTTGTGTTTTTTCTAAAACATCTGATATATCACTTGAATTTCTTCTTCTTTTTTTTTTTTATGGTCACTGTCCACACAGCCAAACAACAAGAGCTCAGAATTTATTTACACTGAGGTTGGAAACGCACCTAAAGGTCATAAAGTTCATCGGTATGCAGACAGCCGGTGTGAGTGGGTTTAGTATAACAATGCCACCATAACTCATATTTTTTAGATGCTTTTGTTGCAGAAAAAAAAAATCTTCCCCCCCAAAAAAACTGTGAGGAACCAAGTCAACAAAGAGGACAAATTGTTCTAAAAATGAAAGCTTAACACAGTGCAACAGACGGGTAACTTGTCCAGGGTGTACACCACCTCCAGCCTACAGGACGGGCTCCAGCAACTATGTGACTCTGAAAGGGATACAGCAGGTTTAGATGGATGAAAGTTACTTTTTTCTCAAAAAAATGATAATTTCCAAACTACAAGAGGTCAACCGAGACAGAAATAAGTTAAATTACCTTTAACTTAACCAACTAAACAGACTGAGGAACAGAAATAAAGAGGCTGATTAGCCCACTTGACTGAAAAATGAACAATAACCAATAGAGGCAACGCAAATAAATATTGAATAAGTCTCCCCCTTGAATGCTTCTGTCAATGCCGCCTGTCCGTTTTTCCTGACTGGAGTATTTAAAGGCTGTGCTGGCTTGACTTCCTCAGAAATTTTAGGGAATACGTTTTTAAGGAAGACACGCCCAATGGGGAGAGTAGAAGTTGCACAGACACATCTAGTATGTTGGTGTAACCCAGCCCTCGACCCAAACTCCAGACCAGGTGGTGGCAGTAATGCACCATTTTGTTGTTTGCAAACCGCCATAAAAACACAATAGAAGAAGACGACTTCCTCACAGCATGCCTTCAGAACCACAGCCTTCAAAAACAGGTGATATTTAAACTAAAATATTACATTTTATTCACCGCCAAAACAGGCCTCTTAGAAATGTGTCAAAAAATTGGTACCCCAATAGCAAATATTTACTTTAAAATAGGCAAAGGAAAAAGCAAAACTGCCAACATACGGACTCAAAATAAGGCCAATAGTGACGGGTAGAGGAGGCCTTGTGGATGGGAGTTTTTGATCCATTATTAAAAGTATTATGCAATTCTCAATTGACAATTTAATTTGCAATTTAATCATGTAATTTGAAAATTTTTCAATTGAAAATTTAATATGAAATTGAGGTTTTTAATATAAAAAAACTTTTTTCAATTTTGAATTTAATATTAAAAATCACAATTCAATATGACAATTATAAAATAGAATACTGAATAAACATGATATGAATTGCATTTTGAATTTTCATGTCATAATTCAAATGAAAATGCATTTTCCAATTTACAATTCCGTACGCATTTTGACCTTTTGTTTTGAAAATACATTTTGCAGTTTACAATTCAATGTTAAAATTTGCAATTCAATATGGTAATTTTAAGAATGAAAAAAAAATCAGTGTACAGTACATTGCTCTCGGTCATTTTAACACTGAAATCCATCTTAAAGTTTGTGGCAGGGTGAGACGGTAGGAAGCTCTTTGATTGGAGAGTTTAATTTTTGACCATCAAATCATAAAGAGGTATAAAGACAGGGACAGAATTGGCAACTTCAGAAGCTTGTACGCAGTATTTGCTTTGCATCTGAAAAAAAAAAAAGAAAAAAGGAAAAAAAAAAATAGAAATTATTTCACAAATGCGCATTTTTTTGCACATTTACCAACATATTTTTTTTATTTTGCAATATGATGATAGTTGACTTATGTGTGAACATGCAGCTGCGGTTCCAAATCTTTATGGCCCTATTTTGAGACTGTACAAATGGGGAAATTTTTTTCAAGAATTCTTATTTTAAGAAAAAATCTAGTGGTCAGTAAGACATGTTTTCTCAAAATAAGACTATTTTGCTATCAAAAAAAGTTTATTGATGAGATTATTTTCTCCCAAGACAGAAAATGAGACAATTGTTCTTGAAACAATGGTCATTTTATATTCTCATGATTTTGTTTATTTGTTTTTGGAGTGTGGGTCCCGATAAACACTTAAAACATGAAATAAGTGTGTATTTTAAGTCAAATAAATGCGTGTACTTAAGGGTTTAAAATTGGAAACGTATTAAAAATGAGAAAAAATAAATCTTTCCATGCATGTGGGTTAACCCCTCTTTTGCTGTGGATGTGCTGCTTCCATCACAAGATTTGACTTACAGTCTCACTCTCCAATCATCTTTTGATCCATTTAAAAAATCAATTTGAAATGCATTTTTAAGCTTATTTTTTTATCAGATCAATGCTGCAAAAACCTGTTAAAACCACAGTTTTTAACATTTCACCTTAAAAAAAACTTTTTTAAAAAGCAGCATCTCAGTGAAGCGTGAAGTTAAATAATTTATTAACAATGAAAAGTAAGTTCTTCAACAGAATAACCAAAAGGCTTCAAATGTTTCAGTCGTCACTGCAGACCTTTGCTTAGGTTGTTAACTGTCATCCGGTCTTCTCTTTAAGGTTCTGCATCATTATTTCATGACTCTGTATTTCATTTCATTTCAGTCGTCCACACTCCAAAAGTTCCTCCATTTTTTTCCTTTTAGCCGTCACAAACATTCACTCCTCTTCTTCCTTCGTTTTCTGTCTCTTTGATCTTTTGTTCTGGGAGCTTGTTGCGTTCAGTTTTTTTTTTTTTTTTTTTGTCCAGTCACTTTGATACCTGCGTCTCTGAGGCTCCTTTATTCCTGATATGATGCTGTTTGACACGCCCAGTGGTGGACTCTTCTATGTGAAGAAGTTTCAGCCATTTTAGCCGACAGCTCTTTCATTAAATCTGTAAATCAGATGTGTGCACAGGTATTTATAAATCCAAAGGAATCTGTCTTTATATGTGCACACATACATTTAAGAATTCGTATTTTTATCTCTTCCTTTTGGTGGGTTCAATTACCTCAAAAGTAACATCTTATTTATTTATTTTTTGGCTATTTTTCCAAAATGCTGGTAAAAAGAAGGAACAGAATGATCATTTCCTTATGGCAGGGATGTCAAACTCATATCGCACAGGGGAATCCAAAACACACAGTAGGTCGCGGTCCGAACAGGACCGACATTTATAGAACAGATAAAAGAAACAAAACAGTTAAAACTTTCAAAACGTAACGTTTTTAACATAAATATGAATGAAAACAGACAGGAATATTATTCCAGAGTAAATCAACTTACACCTTAAAAATCGTTCCACATTTTCCTCGCCATAAAATATATGATGAAATTACCGGTTTTCCAAGGGATTTAATGACCCTGCGGGCCGAATCCGGCCCCCGACACATGTGCCTTATGGGGTGCAGTTTGTAAATCTGCGCAGTAAAATTATGCGAGCAATATTTTTGGTGATTTAGCCTGTTTTTAGGAGGAAAAAAACAGGTCTCTTTTTCCAAATGCATATTTTCACCTTTTAAATGAATGTGTAGCATGTATGAATTAATATTATTCAGAAGTTGTTTGTTTGGGCTAGAAAGGTTCGACTCAGGGAGGACAGTGAATGCTTAAAAACAACAGACAAGCCTAAAGGTGAGTTGCTGATGCGAATGTATTTACAATATACAGTGATTTCAAAATTTACAACACATATGAACAAAACACTTCAGTCCTGATGATGTTTTTTTTCTATTAGTTCGTTTCTATTAGTTCGTAGGGAGAGTTGTGATGAGAAAGAGTCTGGGTACTCCAGTTGGCGGAGAAAAAAAAAAGAAAGAAAAAATGAACTCCGGATGAGTTATTGTAGAGTGTGGGGGGGTTAGTCCTACCGCACTGGTGGTAGGATGGTAGATTCCGGTCTAATATCGGGCTCCTTTTAGCTCGCCATCCACAGAGGTTTTATCCTCACTGTTTTCTGGGAGTAGTAGACTCCCCAGTCGATACTCCATCCAATGCTCTGGTTGAGCACTCCAAAATCTTCAGACACAACCAGTCAAGCGACCTGGCCTGTCAAAACAGCATCAATAAATTTACTATCCTCTCTTAATTCAAAAGAAAACATTCATTTACAAATCCTCAATTTCATCTGATCAACATATGCATATGCAATTCATAAGAGAAAGTTATAAAACATTTCCATAATTTCATCACGATTCATAGTTGTACAACTTCACTGTGAATAAATAGTTTCATTCATCTCAGTTCAATTCATTTAGTTCAATTCATGAGTACTCATATTTCATATTGAGAATCAACAAAAATAGAAATAGTTTACAACCATTTTTACAATCATAACGTAAACAAACAATTGACTTAAGCTGACGCCCGCGCCAGCTGCATCAATTAAAAAACAAACAAATTCACTCACCAGTTCACGCTTCACTAATCGCGCTGATTTAATTTTCCCGGCTTCCGGTGATGAACGCCAATCTAATAAAATGCCTTTCGTCAGTAAACCGGCACAACAGGATTAATATTTCGCGCCTGCAAGTCAAAAGCCTACCTGCTGCAGCGGTACACAGCCGAGCTTCCCCACGAATGCATCTCTCATTGGCGTTTTGACACGCCTTTCAAAGTGAAAGTGACACGTCACTGCAGTTACGCAGCGTAAGGGGAACCGGCAGATTTAAAGAGACAGCGCAGACTTTCAGCTGGGTTACAAATGTATTTATAATTGTTTCATTTACTTACTAAATATTTAATTTTGAAACTAAATGCATATTTAGTTAAAACTATATATGTAGTTTAAACCTAAATATTCAGTAAAATACTAAATATTTGACTCCAAACTAAATATTTAGTTGGAAAGCTAAATATTTAATTCCAAGCTAAATATTCATTTCAAAATTATATATTTAGCTTGCAAACAAATATTTAATTTGATTAAATTAAGCCAAAAAGCTAAGCTAAATATTTCGTTTTTAACTAAATATTTAGATCTAAACTAAATATTTAGTTTAGTTAAAACTTAATATTTAGATAAAGCACTAAATATAAAGGTGAAAACGTGCATTTGAAAAATATGACCTGTTTTTCTTCTCCTAAAATAGGCTAAATATAAAAAAATATTGATGTTAAACTTTTACTTTGCAGATTTACAAACAGCACCCCATACTTCCTGTATTTTCCAGGGTTATTAAACTGGAACTGTTGTCTTCAGTTAATTAAAACAGTTCTGTATTCTTCCCTATAGCTTTACTTAGAAGCTGGCATACATATTGAAACTCTTTAAGAACCATTCACATGAAAATTGAGTTTTTAACATATTCTCGTGGGATTTTTCTCATGATGGTGGACATAGATTAAAAAAAAGTTAAACTAAAAATTGCATTTTTGTGAATAGAGAAAACGCATTTAGTTTTAAAAAGTATTTGTTATATACACTTGCAGACAAACAGGTTCATGTACGTCTTTGTTTTCCTCTTCTGAGCTCAAATCTGGATCAAAACTGTATTGCTGGACATCTCCAGTATTGCTTGTCATTTTTGTTGAACCAGAAATGTTAGGTTGGGGATGTGAGGGGCTGTAAGCTAGCAGGAGAGCATGTAAACAGAGAGCTCAGTTATCCCAAACATGCACAAAATACAATTATAAGTTTCTCTTTATTGAGCACTTTTCAACTGGTTGGTGTTTCAATTAATTACAGAAGACGCCATCCAATACTCCATTACCAAATCCCTGATAGCTTAAAGTTAAACATGGTTTAACTTTAGGGCAGCCGGGGTGTAGTGGTAGAGCGGTCAACTCTTGATCAGAAGTGAGCAGGTTCGACTCCCGCTTTGCCCGCCCATGTGTTGAAGTGTCCTTGGGCAAGACACTGAACCCCGAATTGCCTCTGGTGGGAGGTTGGCGCCAGTGTTCGGTAATGAAGCCACCACCAGTGTGTGAATGTGTGAATGGGTCTGTGACTGTGAAGCGCTTTGGGCCCTCAAAGGAAGGTAGAAAGCATTATACAAGTATACGCCATTTTTAAGCTTTCAATGGCCGCACGTTTTGTACGTAGAGCCTAAGAACAGACGCAAAACTTGTGTAGCGATCCACAAATGCAAAACTTTGGGTGCGGAAGCCTAAATAGCGAGTTAACACATGTTCACATGGACTTTTCAGTGAAAGTGGCTGCTTGAATGTTGACTAGGGTGGTATATGCATAGCATAACGGGGATGGGAAGAGGGGGCGGGCTTGCTCCATGCCAACAATCCTGCCAACAACTCAGAGGTGAATTTCTAATGAACTTCTGCAGAAACGATGTCCTGGAAAACAACACCGTCTTTTTAGATTTAATCTGGTTTGAAGATAGATGAAAAAGTGATTGTAATGGGACGTTAATGTCAGAGGATGCACCTGCACTGTCTTAAAAGTTTACATTCCTCAGCCCCACACAGCTGTTTAGTCATGCAGAGGCTGTCCAACAAACACAACAAGTTGGAACCTGTACGGTGCGCCGGGCCTCCCATTATTATTATTTGTTGTCATTTCAGGGCATACACCGACAGCTGCTGTTGTTCCATCACAAATAATTTCATGAAATTATACAGAGTCCAAGTTTCTCCTCCCAAAAACCAACAAATTAGATCATTTTCAGAGAAAAAGTCTAAACTGCTGGTAATTCCACTCTCAGCTAAAGCCATTATTTTCCTGCCAAAGGAACAACAGTGAGGCGGCAATAAAGTGACAGCAGAAAAATTGTAATGATGGAAAACATTAAGGACGAACCCCAGAGGATCTTTTCTCAATCTATTTTCAGAACCGTTCTTGGAACAAATATTCTTTCATATTTGTGGATGATTATGCTGTTTGTTTAGATGGCTGGTGCAGGTCTCTGACACCCACAGAAAGAAACTCAAACTGGAAACAAGTTGATGGACAGAAGACTAAAATAACTGCAGGGAAGCAGTCTCACAGCGATTGGAGGAAAAAGGGGTTTAATGTGGAAATTTCCAAGAGGAAACTCAGCAGAGGTGAAAATGAGAAAGAAGGAAAATCAACTTTTGTCATTGCCAACCAGACCTTTAAAAAGAGCCGACTGGAACTTTCAGTCGTTATTTGAGTGTCCAAACTCAGAAAACATCAGAAGTCTTACGTGACCTTCACAGCGCTCAAGCAACTAATTCCAATGAAAAGTCCAAGTAAATTCCCATTTCGAGCTGCTTTGTCCAAAACTTTCACATTCAGGCGTTGCTACACCAATCTTTAAGCCTTTTTCAGGCTCTGCCTACAGCCAATGAATGCACATCATGTTAAATTGAATTGAACTTTGACCAATCAGGTCTGATTTGTTCGTTACGTACAGATGGTGTCGCTTTCAATTTAGGTGTCAACCATTTGAAAATGAGCAATCAGACTCCTCAGTTCCTTGCACTGGCGCTCCCTACTGACCAGGCCGATTTACCAAAAGTACTCCTGTGTATGGAGGAATATTACTCCGGGTTCACACCGGACGTGGGATTGCAAAGCTATTTCACAGCAGGCATGTATTTTTCCATTATGGTAGACATTTCTGTTCAGCTGTAGTTATTTAGAGCTTCTACAGTTAATTTGAGATCGTCCATCTCGACTTGTCTCCAAATTTTCTCAGCTTCTCTCCCGTTGATTGTGTTTTTAGACATCCAAAAACCACACCTCCCGCTCTGTAGTTGGCCTACTACATTGATCAGTGTGTGTCTCAGTGTCTGTTTGTGTGTTTAGTTTCATCTCTACAGTCTGTTTAGATACAAAAATATGATCGCATTAGTCTATAGCTGTGTTTTATTGTGAAAAATTGGTTATATTTTGAAAATTGACCAGTGTGTCTTGATGTAATTTCCTGCCAGGATTGACGCGGATCACTCCCACAGAAAATACACCAGACACTGAAACGACCGCTGCACGGCGTGAGCGACCGGATCCTGGGTGAACCAGGCAGAAGGTACATCTTTGCCAAATTTAGTGCTTGTAGCTCAAAATGCTTGATTTGTCTGAAATTCTGAAATATCAACCCAACCAGCTCCGCGACACCATATGTGGGAGCAGCTGTAGTGCAGCGGTAGGCTGGTCGACTCCTGATGGAAAGGTTGCGGGTTCATTTCCCGCTTTGTCCACCCATGTGTTGAAATGGTAAATGACGTATGGTATATAGCACTTTTCTACCTACCTCAAAGCTCTTTACAGTCACAGACACATTCACACACTGGTGGTGGCTACGCTGCCCAAGGACACTTTGACACAAGGGCCGGCAAGGCGGGAATCGAACCTACCGCTGCACCACGACCGCCCTGGTGCTTTGAGTCTTTAAGGAAAGTAAAAATACAAGTATACTCCATTTACCATATACCATATGGTCACAATGGGGGGGTGTACGGTGGAGTCAAATGTCTGATGTGTTCGAGCCTTAGGGTTAAACCATTGAAAATATTCAATAATTTAAAGAAAAACCTTCCAAAAAGAAAGCAGAAACATCATCAGGCACCATGGAAAGATGACTCAACTCCCCTTTTTCTTTTAGATGACTTTAAAAAGCGCAGTTATGTTCTCATTAAAAGAGAATCACTTTTTGCTGTCACTCTTAGCTCAGACACCACTTTCTTCTCCACACATTTCCCCTCTCCCTACGACACTTGCTTGTATAATTACCAGTACACGAAACGTCATCTGACAGTTCACTCACCACTGACGGGAATCAGGGCCGTCGATTGTTCTGCGTTAAAAAAAAACAGAAAACAGGTTTTTTATGTCAAAACACACAAAACAGATGGCAGCACTTTTACTAAGTGTTTTTTATTTACTGGAGAAAAACAATTGAGTTGTTTTTAAAAAGGCTTGGGAAGCTCAAACCATCACCCTTTAGTAGTGAAACTGAAAATGAAACTGTATTTTAACTTTGTTTGAAGCTGTTTCTCTGTCAGTTTAACGTCTCTGGACCGAGGAAAACTTTGACATAACTTGAAGACCTTTTTTTCTTTCTTGGTTTTAAGAAAAGACCAGCTGCACAATGGAAAATAAATTGAGTTTAAATTTATCTGTTTATTTTTCTGACACTGAACAGAACCAAAAGCAAATTTACCATTGTCTGGTGGATAAATATTGCATTCTTTTGAAAAGTTTCATTTACTGTATCTGTTAAAATTATTACTTTATCTTTGGCATGTATAGGACTTTGTCTAACCCTAACCAATTTAATCCATCAAAATTCAAATTTATTACGAGGTGGATCTCTTTAAGTCCCAGTCCAATCATCTTTTGATTTATTTTCAAAGTGTGGGGAAATGATGTGCAAAATATCCATTTTGATCCGGATATCAGATCAGACAAAGAAATAACAAAGACGTACCTGGATCTATAATTGTCTGAAAGTGGATGAATCAGAATGTGGTGGAGCAGGGAACTTGTGGCTTGCCGTAGAAGCTCATTAATCACAAATAAACATTTTTTCTAACAACATTTTTTCATCTACTCCTAATTTACAATGAATGGAGTAAAGGAATACTTAGAAATGCAATCTTAAGCCTAATGTTTCTTTGTATTTGTCCTCCATCCTCTGAACAAGAACATGTTAAAAACACTAAAAACAAAACCCTATTGATACTAACTGATGCAAAAAAGGTCAAATTACCATTTTAAATGCACCCAAAATACTATGATTAGATTCTAGTAAGAAAGGTCAGAGATAAAACACAGTATCTGGTTCATGTTTGCCAAGATTGCTTTGTGCTACATCTGCTTTTTCAGAATGCAACCTTAAAAATGATCCAGTCTAACACCTTGCTCACTCCACACAGAACGGAGTGCGCGCGGAATCCGCCTTATCTCCAGTTCCGGCATTTCGGCTCAGTTGTGGTTATTTAGAGCTTCAATAATTAATTCGTCATTGTCCATCTTGACTTGTCACCATCTGATCTCTGGCTCTCTCTCTTCGTGTTTTTAGGCATCCAAAACCACACCTCCCACTCCGTAGTCAGCGCATTCGCGGAGGTCTCCAGTCCTTAACTCCCTCCAGGATAATAGACAAATACTGTATTTTCATCTCTACAGGCTGTTTAGATACAAAAATATGATCACATTTGTCAATGGCTATATTTTATTGTGAAAAAAATATTATATTTTGAAAACTGACCAGATTTTTTTTTGTATGTCTGACGTAATTTCTTGCTAGGATTGACATGGATTGCTCGCAGCTTACGCAAAAAATAGACCAGACACCAAAACAATCTCTGCACTGCGTGAGCCGGCCACAGAGGACCGTAGAGCTTCACAACTGGTGTGAATAACACCATAGAGGTTAACAAGGGTGCCGAATGGAAGCAGCTTCCATTCTACGCTGCTTTGGTGTGCAGTGTGAATCTGGCGTAAGGGCGTATTCAATCTGGCAAAGTTCAGTCCGAATCGAGTTCTGAACCCTGCGTTGGGTCTGTATTCTGACCACCTTTCAACCGGACATTTGCACCAAACCTTGTAAACAAAACCATGTGACTGAAGATCTCTTCAGTCATTGGCCAGGAATTATGAAGGCGCGGAGAAAGCAATGGGAGAAAGAATAAGGGAAGTAAGTTTTGTGATATATAGATAGTTGGGAAAACAGCATGAGAAGCAATGGGTGCCACGTTAATTCAGTTCAATTTTATTTATATAGCCCAATATCTCAAAGCAACTGTCTCATTGGGCTTCATGCTGGTAATTATACAAAAGCAGAAAGTTGGTCATAAAATATAATCTGGTCTCTAACTAAACTAAGCTAAACAGACTAAACTGAACTGATTATCCCTGCCCTCCTTCTTGGTAAGGAAAAACTCCTAAAAAACCTGATTCCAGGTTGAATAGAGTTCATCCAGATAGAACTGGGGGACAGCTGGGGCGGAGGTCCACAGCCAAGACAAGCCAGAGGCGAGGTCCACAGCCAAGAACAGGAGCACAGACGATCCACCTGGAATCTCTCCCACTCCAAGATGCGAGATGCTGCGTTAAAAGTTATTTAGTTTTAGCCTGCAATAATCCAACCACCTTTCAATGAGTTGCTGTGTCTCATTGGTAACTCTATTTACATCCCATAATGCCCAGGTACGTTTCCCATTTCTGCCCAGTTTTTCTATGAGGAAAACTTCTAGCAACCCAGATCCGAGTCCGATTGGAAACATACCGAGATCATCCTGAAAGATGGGTCAGAGAGTGGTTCCTGGTCTTGGACCAGAGTCCACTTGGGAATATTCAGTCTGAAAATGTGTTCCAAATTATCAGGGGAAACGAATTCTGGTTCACTTTAAGGAAACCAAATGTGTCCAGTCTGAACGATAAATCCTCAATTTAAATTCAGCTTTATTTCCTTTCACAAAACACCTCAAAGCACTTTACATAAAATGAATAAATAATAAAAGTAGTATTCAAAATAACCTTCTCCCTAACGCACATAAACACACACACATAAAAAACTGTCCAAAGATTCCAATTAAGCTACTTAAAAGTTGAACTAAAATGATGACGTTTTTAGTCTTTTCTCAATAGAGAAAAGACTTTTCATCCACAGTGGATGATTCCTGACCTCCACAGCTGATCCACACAAGCCAACATTAAGATAAAGTGTATGGAGATCAAAATGTGCACATGCTTATTATGTGTTCTTGTCACTACCATGTTTCTTTTTCTCTGCAACATTGCAGATTTTAGAATTTAAAAGGCATGTAGAAAGGCACAGAGAAATGTATGTACAACTCTATCAGTTTCATACAGGTGTATTCCAGAACATGACTGAACCTCCCCAAACCCTGACAGATAACGTCTGACTGCCAAGATGACGAAATACAAAAGAATCCACCTTATTGGTTTAGTCAGCCAGTTCTCATAAATATATTATTTTATTTGTCAAGAAAACAACAGCCGTCTCCTTGTTTTGCAGACATCCTCGTCAGGGACACAATCCACAGAGCAAACTAAAAACTGAAAGTTACCTTGTTAGAGTATTTGAACAGTTCTGCTTTGATGCTGAGTGATCAGAACAGTGTTTAGTTTGGGTTTTACTTTGCTTCTTGAATATTCTCTTTTTGTCTGCAGGAATATTTATCTCAATCAATGGAGCAGCTCAAGAATATAACAGTTTTTGACTCCAGCTGTAAATGATTGGTTTGTCTCATCCGTTGTGTTTAAGCACAAATAGTCTAACATGTCCCAAAGAACATAGAAAAGAGAATGAATCAGACTTCTGTTTTTGTGTTTTAGGGAAATGGAATGCCTCTATAAGGACTCCATTTGGTAGTATTGACAAGGATTAGTTTTGAGTTTTTTTGTGTTTCATCTGGATAATGGACAGGGCTGCACAATAGCGTGTGACCTTACCAATGCGCCTTTGGAGGAATGGTCCAAAATTCCTGTAAACACACTCTTCAACATTGTGGTTCCCAGAAGAGTTGGAGCTGCAAAGGTGGACCCACATCATACTGAACTCTATGGGATAGGAATGGGATGGGTCTTCAGTTCATGTGAATCAAGGCAGGTGAGCCAATACTTTTGGTAGTATAGTGTAGCTTCCCTGTTTCTGTACTACCATAAGTTTGAAGTCAGTCTCCAGAAAAATGCATTTTACTGTTAAAACTGTGTAAACGTTGCTTTTGAAAGTCTTGGAGAATAGTCTCTAGATTTGTTCAGTAACCTTTACGGCAGGAGAGTCAAACTCAATCACACAAGGAGCATAAATCCAAAACACACTTTAGGATAAACATCTATTAAACACTCTAAAACAACATTTTCAAAACTTTAAAACTGTAAGTTTTTAACATAATTTTTAACTAGATATATAGCATTACCTGTGATAATGCTAGAGTGAATGCTGTGAGCTGAATTTGGCCGCTGAAGATGCTAGTACTGATAGCTGAAGATGATGAAATTGATAGCTAAAAACTTATAACCTATAACCTTATAGATGAAAACGCTGAAACTGATAGCCAGCTAAAATATTAGCTAAATGCCAAATTAGCCTGAAAAAATAAAAAAAGCTTAGGATAGCCAAAACAGCTAGCATGTAGAAATATTACCTAAACTCCCAAATAACCTAAAAATCTTAGTAAATGCCAAAATATTCAGAAAAGCAAACAGAATGCCAATTTTTAAAACTTTAAAACTGTAACTTTTTAACATAATTACGAATAATCAAAAGGCAGAAATATTATTCCAGAATAAATAAAAGGTGGCAGGGCTCACTGTTGGTTACACAGCTTTTGAGTGTGCGGGGCTAGAAGCTGTGGGAGAGCATGTAAACAGAGAGCTCTCAGCAAGAGGGAGGAAAAGGGTCCCGCCCACCACTCAGAGGTGAGTTACTATTGCTGCACTGCAGAAACTATGTCCTAAAAATCAAGCCAAGATTTTTAACTTTTTATAAAAACGTAATAATTCTAATTAAAAGACCACTGGGAATGCATTTAAAATGGATTAAATAATGATTGGAGTGGGACTTTAACAGTTAGGATTGCATTTCCCTGGGTGTCAGCTGCAGGTCTACTTGGAGGAAAACACACATCTGCGGTTATTTGAATGGTATGTATGCATTTTTTGCTACAAAGATCAAGTATTTCAGGCTAAAAAATTCAAAGGGAAATCACAGTTTTTTCAAAGTAGGGAAATCTGGGCTACCAGAATGTCACTCTGTTATTTTAGTTATAGGGACACAATGTGAGAAAAGAAAGAAGGCAAATTATAAAACAATTTTCTCTTGTGTTGTATGAACGTTGTGAAGAAAGAAAAGGAGATGAAACTGGACTGACTGTGCTACGCTCACAGAACAGTGTGCACCTGAGATGCCAGACTGTAATTTGTGTTTCTAGTCACAGTTGGATCGTACCAAGCAGTTTGAGTCGGTCTAGATTCTGACACACCATAAAAAAAAAAATTCAAAAAAGACGAATGCAGCACAAGGAGGTAAAGTAAAGTCACCCCAGTTACTATAAACATAATCAATATTTTGGATTTTCAAACATTTCCATCTGTGAGTCACACTCCATGAGGTCAGGACCTTTTAAAGTTCTTGCTCAAACTAGATATACAGTCAATGCTCAAACTAAGGAGATGCCAAGGTATTGTTAATACAATGTACTCCTTACCTGTCTCTTTTTGTCATTTTTTCTGCATATTTTCCTTTTTTATTTCTCATTGCATTCCACAACCTTAAGGGCACATTCACACTGAATGCGATTCGCGCGGCAGAGGCGGCCAGCTGCATTGTGAAATCAATGGTACAGGCGCGCTCTGAGGCAAATTGAAGCCCCGCGGCAATATTTGAGTGACAGACATGGTGCAAACGTCTGCAAGTCATACAGACACAGAACCTGTACCAGGAACATCTTTTAATAATAATCATAACCCAAACATGGAGACATGATTACCGATGTTTTTGTAGAGGGGCGGGGAACACGTTCGGTTTGAAAGCACCTAAAGAATTTATGAAAAGAAAATTTGTGAAAACATTTTAGTCTTGATCTGTTGAAAATATTCTCAACTTTTACTGCAACAAAAAAAAAAAAACATTTAAGAAGAGAAAAATGTTTTCAGACTATTCAATTCATCACATGTAATCAAAGATTGGTCGATCATTCCAGGTTTTAAGGCTTTTAATTTGGCGGGAACATCAGCAGAACATCAGCAGAATTCTGCTGCAAGACTTTTATCTGGAGCCAATAAACGCACACACATCACCCCTCTCCTCTCATCATTACATTGGCTTCCTATTAGTTTTAGAATAGATTTTAAGATTTTAACTTTAGTTTTTAGAATCTTGCATGGACAGACCCCAAGGTACCTTTCTGACCTTCTACAGCCCTATTCTCCTGCTCGATCCTTGCGATCAGAAGCCCTGAACTTTTTAACTGTTCCAAAAACTCGTTTTAAAACCAGAGGTGATCTTGCCTTCCAGACAGTTGCCCCAAAACTCTGGAATGCTCTCCCATTGCCACTGCGTCAGATTGACTCTGCTGAGTGTTTTAAAAGCCAATTGAAGACGTTTCTTTTTAGTAAAGCTTTTAGCAGATATTTTAATTTTATTTTACCTTTCCCCAGCCTCTGAGCTTTTGTCTGCTATTAGTATTTTATCTTTTTACGCTATAATTCATATGTACTGTTTTATTGATTTGTCCTGTATTTTATCTTTTGTGAAGCACTTTGTGAGTGGTCCTCTGTGAAAAGTGCTATATAAATAAAGACTTACTTACTTACTTACAGAAACAGATCTAACCCTGTGACGTACTGTACATCACAGAATTGACAGAAAATTCTAACACTTGATATATTTTTTTAAACCCTTTGATGAAATCCACTTTTTTGGGGGCAAAATCAATGCTTTATAAGATATATATAGTACCAGTAATGTTACGTTGGGTGATTTGATAAGTTTTTGCTCACACCAATGTTTGTTTAGGATCTAAAAATATTGACATGAGTGTTCAGAAAAAAGAAAGCCCTTAATTTACCCTCTATCTCAAATTTGATCCACGCTTTCTTTTTCCTACAGCAAGTAGTTATTAAAAAAATAGTTGAGTGATTTTAGCCATTAAATTTTAGAAATTAACTAAACTTTTCCCACCAAGTGTTTTAGAGATTTCATGGTAGCAGCCATTTTGAAATGACCCTCTACTGCCCCTAGTGGAATGACGATGAACTACAGTGTAGAAAACATAGGCCAAGTAGTGTCCAATAGCTTTTTAAGGGAAGTTTAGATCATGCTAATAAGATAGGGGTCTCAGAAGTTCCTGTATCAAGTACAATACAATTTATTAAAAGGGTTAAACACTTTTGAGAACTTAAAGCAGGAATAAAAGTTTTATTTGAACCTTTTTCTGAAATTCTCATTTCACACACTCCTGCTCTGTTTAAAAAGACCTTTGACGTGTCTTTGACTTTCTCATGCAGCTCTTTCCTCCGCCTCACTTCACTGCTTCATGTTATTAATCATAATCAGCCTTTGTAATGGAACAGCAATTTGCAAGTCTAATTGATTAAGTTAAAGATGGTCATTTCCAGCCGGCATCCATTCATCATGACAGTATTTTTCCTGAATGTGACAGCGGTGGAAGGACAGTCGGATCGTCTGCCTCTTCCTGAAAATGAGAGCTGCATATTTAATGGAATTCTGGTGCATTTATTTCCATAAATAATCTTGCTGCTGATTAAAGACGACACAACAAATGCTCCTTGCACAAACTCAATACACCAGCCCACGCTGGAAAAGGAATCACCGGTGTACAAGTGCGGACAGACAGTGACTCACTGGCGGACTAACACGAGCAGAAAACAAGCAAAGTTTGGATTTTCCCTCCTGTGCATCTGGCTTCCTTTCATCTGATATTGTATTATAATTTGTTTAATGTCAAGATAAGCTATATATATAGCTGAGCTATATATATATATATATATATATATATATATATATATATATATATATATATATATATATATATAT
>NC_050523.1:21187176-21241570 GCF_002922805.2 Oryzias melastigma | reverse complement strand
AATGAGGGTTGGATTGATTCAGATGGAGCACTACTGAAGGCCTAGGTGTGAAATGCACGGCCCGCCACTGATATATATATATATATATGTATATATATAAATCCTAAGCAATTTCTGAGAGGGTTTATTTAAACTGCAATTTTTTTTTTAAGAAATCAGAGTAGTTTCAGAGCATTTTTTTCTGATTGTTAAATACGTGAATGTCTCTGAAACACGCTCACATCGGCCAATTACAGAAGGTAAAACCCAAGCAGCAACTGCAGGACAGGCTACATGCAGCATACTGATGGCAACGCTTGTTTTGTGTATCTTTTTATTTATTTATTTTTTTTGCAGATGTCCGGTTTCAGGAAGTCCTTTCTGTTACAGAATGCAAACATGTTATACAGTCACAAATCCCAAATTGCCACAGTGCATCATCCTAAATGCAAGTTTTTTAGCTAAATTGGCCACATGTCGCACAGCGACATTAGTAATCGGGAGGCGACAGTCGCATTTTTACATACCACGCGGCGGCCGCGGAGGTTTTAAGAAAATATTTAAATTTTACAGCGACTGGATGACTGGCCTCGGTCAGTGGCTGCCCGGGCACATTTGAAGTCTGATTGTCTGATTTCTGACTGCCAATCTCCAATCAGTAGCACCGCAGGAACTCAACAAGGACTGTTGACGTGGGCCAGGGCGGTGATGACCAGACTTCAATCTGGCGATCCCAGCCACCATATGTCCTGCATAAAATGGGGTTACAGCATTGAAGTTGCACAAAAGTCCTTCTGGCATTGATAACACCACATTGATACTTGTGTTTTGGCAAATTGGATAGAATACGAAAAAGATAGAACATTGCGCATACTGCACTACTACTACTGTAGAAGAAGAACAACGCGTGCATGAAGGGTGAAGAAGTTGTTCGGTGAGGCTGTGGTTGCAGCGCAGTGTTGCTCGGACAAGTTGGAGTTGCGAATGACAGTGGTGCAGAATGTCCCGCTTTTTATGGCTGGCGGCACTTGATATGGACATATGACCTACTGTATGATTTCGTTTTATTTGAGTTAAATATTTTTGCAATGTTGGTGTATTTTTTAATGAATATGGTATGAATAAGGATGCAATTCTACATTTTTAATTTGTGATGAATATGTTTTTTATAATGGATATTTTAATGGGCCAGAAGTCTGCTGAAAAAATCAGTAGGTCTGTTCTGATATATGCCTGCTTCTGTCTAAAGAAAGTTTAGCTGTGCTTTGTGTTAGAGCTGCTTTTGTAATGTGCATTGTTTAGTATGTGTACCAAATACTGTTGTTATTTAGCATGAAACTGCATTTTTTAGAACCAATTGCATTTTGTAGAGCTAACATAGTGCAGTGGGATGACTGGTATTATTATAAATATGCTTGCAGACTACCTTCCTAAAGGTTTGTTAAGTTTCATTTCAATCTAGTCTAAAGTCTTTCCTGTATGTTGAGACATTTTTGGTTGTTTTGGTGCATTCATATGACATTAAATCATGTCACAGTGAGGAAGCCGTTCCAAAGTGTTTCTTCGTGGTACCCTGAGGAGTTACCCAATCAAAAGAGACCGTCAGCAGGGGTCGGCTATCACCCCAAACAGCTTGAATCAGTATGGAGGAGTAAGTGAAAGGAATGGATTCTATTTAGCATTACTGTTAAGGAAAATGAATGCTAAAACAGTTTTATGGAACAAGATTTTCTCCTTTGAATAAATACCCTTTCTTTTTTAGACTACGGAATTTCTCATGCATTCAGTCAATCAATTAGCTATTTTTTAAAAATTCTATAACTGTTGAAATCAAATAGTTCAATGGAAACTTTGAGGATTTCACCAGAGAGGAGTTATAAGTCACGGAAATTTCATACAACAAACAAAGATGAAGGAAAGTCTTCTTCTCCAGGCCTGACCTTTTGGAGATTGTAAAAATGACAACAGATCAGTCTTCCAGCACTTCTGTCTGCATCCTCTCCACCTCTGATGGTACAAACGCTCCGGGATGTGTCAGTGCTGCTGTGGCAGTGTGGATGTGGCACAAGAAAGCGTATAATCCAAACACAGTCAAGAAAAACACTTGAAAGAGAAGGAAGAGCGAACACACAAAAAAGACACAATGACAACCTTTAAGAAAAGACACCAGAAACTGTGATTGTAACACACTGATGGTATTTATGAGACGAGCTCAGATACAGTGCTGTATGAAACATCTTTGAACATTCAATGATCTGTAACACTTTTTGGATTTTTGTCAAAAATAAATGTTTAAAAAAACATTATAATAAAATGACAATTTTGAACAATTTGTTTGTTTAGAGACAAAACCGTGTTTTAATCAATAATTTGCGATGACTAACAAAGAGCAACAGATTTTCCATTGATTGTACATGAGAACTGGACAGAGTGAGTATGATGTCACCCATAGACTTACTTCCAGCTCCCAACCCAATAAAATCAAATCAGTCTCCAATTTTTCCACTATATACGATTGGCGCCATGTTGGAGCCAGATGAAAACCAGTAAGCATTTGGGCTGAGTGAACGTTTCTATGGCAACCACTCTCACCAATCAGGAGTGAATTGGTGGGAAGTACCACTTCAAAGCAGGAGAATCTGTCGTGTTGCAAACTGACTGGACAGTTTGTAACTTGTCATATTTTTTATTTTTTTTCCACTGGACTGAAAAAAAAAACTGATCAAATTATCTTTGAGGATAAAACCTTTTAAGGTTGCATCAATCAAGTAAGTAAATCAGCCTCAAACCAAAACACTGTCATCACCGTGTTAGACTGTTGCTTTGAGTTTTTTAATCAAATGTTTCAGCATTTAGGTAGAAGTAATGAAACAAATTCTTTCCTAAAATATGTAACTTTTCATTTTCATTGCTTTTGTTGTTCTATATTTTTTATGGATAGAAAACAGGTTTTAAAATTTGACTTTTAACATTTTTATGCAAAAAACTAGAGAACCCTGGACATGACATTCAAAGAAAAAAAAAATCCTCAAATTATTAATTTGTAGCCACAGATTGTTCACCAAAGTAGACTTGAGCAAACAAATGATCATTTTGTGGCCACAAAAAAACATTTTGTTCACTAAAGTTAGCATTTTGAGGAAACAAATTAGTATTTTGAGTAAACAAATTTGCGTTTCATGCAGAAAAATTTAAATTCTGTGGCTACAAATAAGTATTGTGTGCACACAAATTAGTATTTTGTACAAAGACATTGGTATTTGGGATTGAACATGGTAAGAAACTTATTTGTGCCCAAAATGCCAAATTGTGCCCACAAGATACTAATTTATTTGCAAAAAAGCTAATTTATGTTGTCAAATTGCTAATTAAATGCTAACTTCTACCAATAAATTGTGTCCACAAATACACATTTCTGTCCAAAGTACTAGATAGTGCCCACAAAATACTAATTTGTTTGCAAACAAGCAAATTTGTTCCCCACAAATTGGTAGTAAAATACTAACTTGTTCATACAAAATACATTATTTTAGAAAAGGAAAGCTGATTTGTTAGCAAAAAAAAGGGTAATTTGTTCTCCACAAATTGGTAATAAAATGCAAACTTGTGCACTGAAAATATTAATTTCTTAGCAAAAAAACAAAAAAAAAAAGAACAAATACTGCATGTCCCCCTCAAATTGGTAGCCTAAGAAAATGCTATCTTGTGCACACACAATACCAATGTGTGGCCACAAATTATTAATTTGAGGGAAGAATCATTTTTAATGCCTTGTTCGGGGCTTCATAGAAAACAAAAAAAATACATTTTAAAAGAAAAAAGGGAACCGTAAAGAAACCTTTCGTTATGGAATAACTTCAGACACAGACAAAGAATAAACCCTTGGTTTAGACTCATGAAGGTCACAGTGAGAATATGCTGTCTTTTTCTAACCGTCACAGTCACATTTCTTGTTTCCTGGCTTTGTGCTTATTCTAGTTCTCCCTCTTTTATGTGGACTTTTCAGCTCACAGAGGAATCATTTCCTTCCATTGAGCAGCTCTGCAGCAGCTGCTGCATCACAGCAGATCCAACCAAATTTGACAAAAAAAATATCTGAAGGCCGAGGACTGAGAACTGCATCAATTGAGCGGACAGATGTACAATCATGTTAAACAGGTGCAGCTTTAGCTGCTCGTGTGTCGCTGTCATATTGGCAGGAATCTGTTCTGTTTGTGTGGAGGAAACACAGCTGTGGAACTGCCTCCACAAACAATGTTTCTTATAAAGATCTGAATCTACATGTCTGTGAAGACCCACCCGATCATCTTTTAATCTACTGTAAAAGTGTCTTTAAGTTACCATTGTTGCCTTTTTAGTCAAAATTTGAAAAAAACTTGTTTTCTAGGCAGCTCGGTTGTAGTTCATTTGAAATTCACTTCTGTTAGCAATGAGTAAGCCACACTTCTTCCCATAATCCATCTGTTTATGCTCTCTCCCGCTAGCTTACAGCCCCTCACAACCTCAATGTAACATCACGGTCCAACAAAAATGGTGCTATCCAGCTGTACAGTTTTGATCCAGGTTCCAGCTCAAACGAAGAAAACAGGCGTTCACGGATCTATTTGTTTATAAGTGGATGCATCAGAATGGAGTGGACTGTATTTTCTACATCACAAATAAGCTCTTCTCCAAATGCCACTTTTTTCATCTGCTCCTGATTCACAGTTATTTCAACAAAGAAATACTCAGAAATTCAGAATTTAAGCTTAATTTTCGGTATTATCTCTATCATGAGAGAAATGAACATATTCAAAATACAATTTTTATCGAAGTGGGTATTTAATGGAGCATTCATAAACACCAAAGTGTCTTCTTTTTTTTAAACCTTAAAGCTTCATCCAAAATATTTTCCCACAATTAACCATAAATATAAGATCTCAGTTTGTAGTGATTTTTTTTCTGTTTGGTCCCCTTAAAACAAAGGCCACATGTCACCCAAACACTTTCCCATCACTTGTTTGCTCTTAAAGGGCTTAGTGCAATCTGCAGAAAATGTCACGTTTTTTTAACTAATTTCTTGTAATCCTGGTTGAGCAGTGATGCTTTCTTTAAGTCAGCTCAGCTCAGCGTTCGTCTCCAAGTCCGGTCCGGTTAAGAAGCGACACAGCAGAGGCAGAGCAGAGCGACCTTCATTGATATGCAACCAGATAGAACTTGACACTCTTTCTTCAGACAGATATAAGCCCCGAGGCATCACAACCATCTTGGATTTTTCCTTATTTGACTTCAACCTCAAACGTGACGCCTTCAAGGAATGCGCACACTGATGGTTTCTCCACGCAGAAAGTCAAACAGGTTCCCCTGAAATGGCGAGAGAAAGGCGAAGAACCTTCTTAGACTTGCGGCCTGAGGGGTCCTGTGGAATCGGTGTTTGTCTGGCTGAAAAACACCAGGCCTTCAGCAGACTTTTACTCTGCGCCGGCGCGTTTTGCGCCTGGTCTAAGCCGCTGACCGAGGACGAAGAGGTTGAGAGCAGCCTGCAGCAAGCCCACGACGAAGCAGGTCCGTGGCTTTGGACCGACACAGCCGACGCACTAGACGTAGGGCCTGGACTGGAGGAGTGGGCAGAGGTGTGTCCTGGAGGTTTGGCTGTGGGAACGGCGGTTCTCAAACAGCGGCCACGCAGCACGTTGTGGAAGGCTCGTTTGAACTCCTGGCTGAAACACGGGTAGATGATGGGGTTAATGCAGCTGTTGAGGTAGCCCAGCCAGAAGGTTATCTTGAAGATGGTCTCAGAGGGCTTACAGGACGGGAAGATGGATCCTGGAAACAACACACAAAGGAAAGTGATCATGGAGAACAATAAAAACGAGCAAGAAACAATTCTTTTTCTTGTTGACATCCGTTTTTCAGTTGATTTAAGGCACAAGTGTCAAAGTCGAGAAACTAATATTATTAATCGGTGCAAATCCACTTTTCTACCGGACAGAGCTGATTCAGATTGAATCATAAAATATATATAGAATTTGGAACTCATTTACAATAACAGCTTCATTCTGATCCATGACGGTGTTCTCGGTCTGTGACCCTGGGGAAGCGGGGAACCCTCAATCTACAATGTTCTAATCTTAGTTTGATCTGACTGTGGGTTTGATTCCCCCGTCTGAGGGAGGTTGTGCACTAGAACAGTGGTCCCTGACCTTTTTCAGGCACAGACCGGTTTAGATTGGACAATTTTTTCACGGACCCAATCAAAGTTGGCATTTTTAAGCTCATGGTTTATGAAAATCTTTTTTCAAAAGAAAATGCCAATACAAGAAACTTTGTTTAAAAAAATTCTAAATACATTAATAGATATTTTTTATGCAGATGATGAAGATTCAATGATACAAAGTTTTTGATTTGTATTATTTTTTTGTGTTTTATTGTTCTTTGAAGTCAAAGGCTCTTCTTTGGTCTCCTCACTGGCTTTTTTGCCCCAGAGAAACTTTCAAAATATGTTTTATTATTTGTTTTATTTGTATTTAGCATTGAACTACTAGCTTAGCAATATAGTTAGCCCTGTAGGTAGCTGGTTTAGGTCACGTGACCCAGACAGATGTTGCGAATAGGATCCGAAAGTCTTTCAAAGTAAAACTTCCTTCAGGATTAGAATATAAATGAAATGGAAATGTTTTAAGTAAGCACATTTATTTATTTATCCATTACTTATTTTTTTTTTTTCTGCGACTTGGTACCAAGTTATCCACAGTGGTTGGGGACCACTGCATTATAACACAACACAACAAAGATGGACTGAAACACAAGAAACTTTCACGACTGCCTTATGTTTGGGACTAGCTGAAATTGTGACTAAGACTAAACATCTTTCATTAGTTCTTTGTTCATGTTGGACCCAATTTGGCTTGAAAATGAAGCAATAATTAAATAAAATAAATATAATAAGCAATAATAATAGTATATAATAAGATAATAAGTAAATTCTTTGACCTTAAATACATGCAAAAGCAATCACCTTTTCTTCTGTAAGTCAGTCTAAGGGTTATTTTAGCTTGAAGTAAAAGTTAAAAGCAAAAAAAAAATATTCATTGAATATAATGAAAAAGATATGCCATTGATAAAAAGAAGAGATGAAGAATATTTCAGAGCTGTAGGGTACAATTTACTACATATTATTTCACAGAGGAATATTTCTAGACAAAATGAAATCAAATGTGTCTTTCTGGTCATCCATCCATTCATCATAGATGAATGTGTATATATTTATATAGACTGACAGATCTTTATTGTCATTGTCTCAAGTACAATAAAACTCTAAATCCATCCATTCGTCTATTTTCATCCATTTTCTTCAATCTTAAAAACTAAAAGAATCATCAAACATCACCAGTATGGATTTCAAGTAAATCGAAGCATTTTAGTGCCTGGGGAAACCATGGAAACCATGGAGGAGATCACACATTCAAAGGTCCGTATCGTGAGCCATGTGTTATTGAGATGTTTGTGTAAATGAGAGTAGTTTTTTATACCAATAATAAGGATTATTTATTTACTGTGAAAAACATCATAGAATGCAATTGAATGAGATCATAAAGAGATTGTTCTGAACAGAATATTAACGAAGGTTATTTAAACTTAAGTAGACTCGTAAAACTAAACTGGCCAATCAGATGCCTCAATAAAAGTCAATGCATTCTCACTCCCAACTCGTCATATATGGTGACGTTTTGTGTGTTCCTCTCCAGGCCGTGAACCAGTACCGGTCTAAAGGTCCGCTTGTTCTGGGCCACAGACAGGGAAAAAAATGCATACTCTAATCAGGTCCCCAACCCTCGGGTCGAAGACCCGTACCCTAACCTGCTACCGGTTCCATGTCCGTTACCGTGTCCAGAACCACCTCTCGAGGGTTGGGGACTTGTGACTTAATGGAACTGCCAGCACGTCAAACGACGACGAGTTGGGGGACACCCAAAGTGTCAAAAAGTGGCGCGGGGGATGAGTTGGGAGTTTTACATCAAACTTTTAAAGCGTTTAATTAACAGATTCTCCTCAGCCTGCTTTCAAGTGCAAGGAAGGGGTGTAGCCTTACAATAGGCTCACTCCTGATTGGTTGGAGACATGAGCTCAAACCAACTAGAATTGTCTGGCTCCAACATGGCAACATCTGTACAGCAAAAACGAAAACAATTGGTGACCGAATGGATTTCATTTGGTTGGAGCCATAAGTAAATTGTTTTCTATGGGTGAAGTCACACTCACTCAGTCCAGTTCTCACATACAGTCCATATTTGTGGTTAGCGGTGAGGAGTTTGACCATAGACGAGAACCTGGTATTCGCTGTACAATGTTTCATGGCTAGTACAATGCAATTTATCGTTTATTCTTCTTAATTATGATAACAAACAGATGTTAGTGAATTCCAACAATAACTTGTCAGATATGTGTGTATTTAGTTTGTTTCTCTGGTAGACTTTGAGTTAATGTGGTTTAATTGTTTTAACTTTAATTGTTGTTTGAAAAAACTGCAACAGAGTGTAAAAATATCAGTTTTTCACAGCAGCACTGCATAAACTTCACATTGAAACGTTTTAAACACAATCAAGTTCCCATGAGGCTGAGAGAAATGAGAGCTCCTGCTGTGACGAGCAGCTTCAATTTTCTTTGTTTTCTTCTGTCTCTTGGTTTCTCTCAGGTTTTCATTTAGTATTTTTTTTAACCAATTTATTTGGTTTTACACCCCAGTTCTGCTGTCATGATGACAGTTGGTTTTGCGTTACCAGTTACTGGATTCTTGCTCTGTCACTCTTTTTGAATGAATGCTCTTTTTGTTTATTGAGTTTTTTTTTTTTAATTCTGTTGATTTTTGGCTTTGTTGTTTGTGTTTTTGGTTTATTCACATCTTTCTTGATCCTGTTCTTTGGCACCAAATTCAAACATAGATAATCTCTTGGGGAAAAGTCCTAGCCATAATGCTATACGTTCACAATAGACATGACATTTAGCATTTAATGTTTAAACTGGACTGTCCCAAAGTGATACTACAATGAAAAGTGAAACAATGAATCAATTAACAAAAGTGTTGTAATTTGTTGCATATAAAATTATTAGTTTTCATCAAATTAATATTTTCAGTTGATGGCTTTCTTAACTTAAAATTTGAATTTGATAAATAATATTTTTTAAATGAACTTTTGTTAATTGATTTATAGTTTAGCACATGTACTTACATTTGGAAGAGGTTTGGTATGAAATGTCAAAGTAGTGCAAATGTGGTGAATATTTCTCCAGGCATTTTCCTTTTACAGCTCTATTCTGATATATGAAAGACTTGATGTTATAGAATTCCAGCATGTCATCACAAATTATTAATTTCTCCTTCATCGATTTTTAAAAAGTGGGCCTTCCATGAATGATACCAATTCCAAGTCCCTGATTGGTCCAAGTTAAACAGGTTTAACTCTGTTTACAGATTCTCTGGTGTTCTATGTGGATTCCCTGAAGACTTCTCTGTATATCTGGCAGTATCATCATTCCGTGACCACCTGAGCTTCAATAAACATGTTTTATCTTACCCTCAGGGTGCGCCTCCTTGGGTTGTCCCTGTTTTCTCCAACTTTTGTCACCAAATATATTGCCTAATGAAGACATAAAAGCGCATGTTTGTATACCAGATTTGGTCTCATTTGTCTCACCATTTTTCCAGCTTTGCTGCACATAATCTGCAGTCGCCTCTTGTTTTCTGACATAAAGAAAGCTCTCACTCACAGAGATTTATTGCTGGTGTTCCACCGTTTGTGCTGCAGTGAAACGACTGTCACCACGGCAGCACAGGTTCTCTTCATCTGAATCGCTTTGAATCCAAAGGAATAATAATTTAGCGAATTTGCAAAACCTGCAATCCGCGAATCTGGGTGTCGTTGGCCGTGAGCCGTGAGGCGTAAAGGTCTGTCTCATTTCAAATGCATAACAATCTCTCTATGACTGGCTGCCTCGGGGATCTGCAGGGTGACTGTGGATGCCTCCTGGCATTACAGCCCATTAGGTCTCATGTTTGTTATCTATAATAGGTTTCTTAGGAGGGAGCAATGGTTTGGTTCATTCCATTTCATCTCGCAGTGGAAGCTTATTCGCCTATTTTGTTTGTTCTATGTGGTTGCTTGTAATTGAATTTCTTGATGTCCCTGCAGAGAGGCTGTATAGGTTCTGCAGTGGTGGGAGGACAAAACAGACGGTCAGCAACAGACTGACAAAGAATTCACTTTAGATTCATCTTTAAAGTGCTGTCATGTTTGGACTCCTCATGTTGAGAAATCACTTTAGATTTTTAATCACTGATTTATTCTGTTGATGGATATTTGCTCCTAGTTTGGGGGTCAGCCATTTTCTATAGAGAAATCTCAGACACTAAAAGAAAAAACCTAAATACTTATTATAACTGAACGATGCAGCAGCACACATGATTGAATTCAAATAACAACAAGAGGGGAACTTTTAACACCAAGACACCTTCATATTTTAGTAAGTCGGTAAATTTGTACCACCGTTGGCCCCCGGTCAAAAACAAAATACGACCTCCACTTTTTCTGTTTTGTTTATAATTATATTTTTAAAAGGTTTTTATTTTGGAAATCTTAGAAAGTCTCTTTTTTAAAGAAAAAGAGTCATAGAGGAAACGGAAAAATAGTATTTGACTTCAAAATAAAATATATATATTAATAATGCGTAATATTCATCAGCTGGTTGTCTAATGTTACGAGGATGCTGCTAATACAGCTGCTTAATCAGTGGATTCATGCTTTTATTATATTTAGAAAATAAAAGTTTTAGTCATCCTTTTGTTTTTTAAAGTCTTTATTTTTGAAAATACAATTTTAAATTTAGTTTTTAAATGTACGGGGTATTGCAGGCACCATAAAGGAAAGAGAAAAAAAACACATTTGAAAATAAATACATAAAGTTTCGAGGAAAAAATCAAAATTTGATAAGGATAAAGTCGTAAAAAAAATCAAATTGACATTTTACGAAAACAGTCAAAAATGTATAGTTTAAAAAGTTGCAATTTTACCACTTTAATTTTGAAAATAAAATGTTATGTTTACAATTTAACATTTCTATTAAATCCTGAATATGTGAACAAACAGAAACCAACCCACGAGATAAGTCATTCAAAAACACGGCGATGGATGAGAACTAAATACTAAACATTTGGGCAGACTTGGGATAAGTGTATGTATACATGTACATGTGTATGGTTTTGGAGGAATGTTCAGAGATATGTGAATTCGGGATTGTGTTTCATGAGGAATTAACATAAAAAAATGATTTTGTATGATACAATCCTTTAAATGTTAGTTCTTTTTTCTGAGATCTAAAGCTTTCTTTACTGTAGTCTGTTTGTCTTTCCTACCTTCAAGCACAGAAATAGAATAACTAGAGCAAACATGGTGTGAAATTCCATCCCAGCCTCTGCAAACAGAGAGGAACAAGATTCAAACATATTGCTGCATGTGACAACAACCGATGGCTGTGCGACTTAAGAGTAAATCTTACAGGAATGATAGTTCTGAGGAACTTTTGGATTTCCTGAAACTTCTGGAACAGGGATCCTTAACCTTTTTCAACCGGTTTAATGTCAGACAAAACTTTTTTAACTTCCAGATTCCTTTAACTTTTGAGGGTAAAATGTACCTTTATCCTCCATAAGATATCTGCAGATGGTTTAAACTTTACCAACTGTACCCCGGACCAGTACCGTTCCACGGGAGTTGTGATATCCTAAAATAAATAGTAGAATGGCTACATTTTCTCACCACATTTCTGATCCAGAATGTTATGGACAGCATGCTAGCAAAAAAGGAAGATGGATAGAGAGTAGAAACGATGTTTATCTGTGGCTGATATATTTCAGCACAGATGAGGCCCCTCTTTGTCTTTAGAATGGGTTTGTTCTACCTTAACAATTCTATTAAAATCTTAGAGTAATGCCATGGAACAAATGAGCTGACCTTAACTTACATAAAAAAAAAAGTGCTTTTGTTACAGGATACATTCTACATGTGTTGTACTTTAGGAGTGTCAGGAAACAACTCACAGGAATTTAGACGCAAGAGATTTAGAAAAACATTTTTTTTGCTGCCGTTTTCTTCTGTTTTTCTCAGATTGATGCAAGTCGATCAGAATTTTTTTTTTCTTTTCCTTATCCTTGGACTTAATAAAAAGACAGGCTGAAATGTTCAAAAAGGTGTTCATCCAATTGCATTTAGATGTGAGGTCAAGTGAGTTCTAGCGCCTTCAAAAGACATTGCTGTCACACAGTTACATAAGTTTCTGTTTTCCAATTTACTGAAGGACTCAAGCTATTATTTAAGACTGAGCAGCACATCGGAAACTGTGGGAGGTGAAAGTATTGAATGTGTTTGCATTCAGAAAGTAGCTTACGCACTTCATCCTGAACAGAGAAATATAACTTCAACTTCCGTCATTTAATTAAAAATGGGGAGATAGCATTTAAACAAGCTGCTGATGAGTTTTCAACTGAAATAATTTTTAAAAGAGTGGCATACAAATAAAACTCTTTAAAAATCTTTAAAAAACAAATGTTAGTACTCACATACTATCAATCTAATTTTATGTAGTTCTCTTTCAGACTAAAGTTTATGTTTGCTTTCATAGAGGATCAGGGCCACCAAAAAAGAAAAGTGATCAAATAATAAATGAATATAAAGTTGCAAAATTATGAGAAAAAAGTCGACATTTTAGAAGGAATAAGTTGAAAAATGTAACGTAATTTTGCAAAAAAATTAAGTTGTTATTTCACAGGATTAAAGCTGTAAAATTAAGAAAAAAAAATGTTAGAGTAAAGTCGTAAAAATAGATGAAAAGCAGCGATGTGCATTTAGAGGAGACAGATGGGACTGTGCCTCACCTGCAGAATATATCCCAAAAGATCCATGAACAGCATACAGTGAATTAACATTTTTTTAAATTAAAAATAAAAATCAACTGTTTTTTTCCTGTGTTGGTCTTAACATAAAAAAATGTAGAAAATGTAAAAATGTCCTGTTCAAATACACGAGACTGTGACTAACTTAGTCTTTTTTATCCCAATTAATAAAAAAAATATACTAGGTGAGGCATGCAGTACACGTGCCTCAAGGCAGAGGGCGCTGTTGATTCCAAAGAATGGACGGCGCGGCTAAAGAAAAACACAATTAGTGGCAGCAAGTCAAGTGCAGCCGTCCAGAAATTCTTTAATATTGTTTAACATAATTTGTCAAATGGAGTATTACGTGTCTAAACTCGGAAATTTCGGTGCATGGACTTCATTCTTAGGTAAGATTCTGCATAAGTCAGTAACGACAACTCTGGTGATTTTTTTCTATGCTACAATTTGTACACAGAAGAAAAAAAATGAAATAAAATTTTAAACAACACTTTAACTTTTATCACAAATGGTGAATAAGCTACACTGTAGGCTTCATATGTTTGTAGTTCGGACTGATGACATCAGTGCCGCACCAGCGACACCAGGTCACTTGAAAAGAGTCTAAATTTTATTAGACTAATGTCACATACACATGAGAAATTATTGTAATTTTACAAGAGTAAAAGCATAAAATTATGAGTAAAAAAAAATCGTAATTTTCTCAAAATAAAGATATAAAATTATGAAAAAAATTCGTAATTTTACAAAAATAAGGATGTAAAATTCTGAGAAAAAAAATCTTAATTTAAAAAAAATATGGTATACAATTATGAGGGGAAAAAATCTTAATAAAAAAAAATAGGGTATAAAATTATGAGGAAAAAAAACTTACTTTCACAAGAATAAAGACACAAAATTGTGAGTAAAAACTCATAATTTTACAAGAATAAAGGTCCAAAATTATGAGGAAAAAATATCTTAATTTTACAAGAATGAAGACATAAAGTTATGGGAAAAGAGTCAATATTTTGTCATTTCAAGTCATTAAAACTAGGTGAAAAGTTTAGTTTTACAAGAATGACGTAAAATTAGTAGAATAAAGTCACAAAATTATGGGTGAGAGTATCAAAGAGAATTTCCTCATACTTATAATAAAACAATGTTGACTTATTGTGTGTTACTATGCTGCCCTGCAGTAGACTGGTGAATTGTGCCCCCTTTACCCAACAGTACCTGGGATAGGCTCCAGCAACATCATGACCACAAAAGGGTTCAGAAAATGGATGGATTTTTCCAGATCAGCTGTAAAGGATAGACTACACCTATCCTGATGAGTAAGGTTTTTTTCAATGCATTCCTGCCTTAGTTTAGTTCAGAAGAATTGAGGAGTTACTCACCGATGGGTAAAACCAGGAAGAAGGGGAGCCAGCACAGAACGAAGCAGCCCACAACGATTCCTAGAGTCTTGGCAGCCTTTACCTCTCCTGAGAACTTCAGCAGTTTGGGGAGTGGAAAAGAGGGCCGCTTGTGCATGCTGGGTTCCTCCTCATCCTCCTGTCTCCCTGAGTGAGCTGCATTCCCTCTGTGTATCCTCAGCATCACCCCCTCCATCTCCACGCCTTCTCCCTTCCGGCTCTCCTGCAAGCTTTTGCTCTCTCTTTTAGCCACGGTGTAGACACGGCAGTACATGGCGAGGATGATGGCCAGGGGGATGTAGAAGGAGCCCAACGCTGAAAACAGAGCATAGCCCGGCTCCTCTGTGATCCGGCACACCGTCTCGTCCTCCGGGTGAGGCTCCTTCCACCCAAACAGAGGCCCCACAGAAATGGCTGCCGAGAGGCTCCAGAGCGCAGCCACCGCCGTCAGGCCTCGCCGGCCGGTCGCTATGGCAGGGTAGCGCAGTGGGTAGCTGACGGCCAAAAAGCGGTCGATGGAAATCACACAGAGGCTGAGGATGGAGGCGGTGCAGCAGAGAACATCCAGAGCGGCCCACACATTGCAGAGGGACCGGCCAAACACCCACCTGCCCAGCGCCTCCGAGGTGGCGGAGAAAGGCAGGACGGCGGAGCTGAGCAGCAGGTCTGCGGCTGCCAGGTTGGCTATGAAGTAATGCGTTACCGAGCGCCACTGGTGGTGCAGCAACACAGACAGGATGACCAGAATGTTGCCAAACACCCCAAAGACTACAAACACCACCATGACAACCCCCAGAACCACTGCTTTGGCCACGTCTACGTCTGCATAGGTGGAGGAGCTGCAGTTGAGACAGGCCGGGGAGAAGACGCTCGTGTTCTCAGCAGGAACCATCGCGAACAGCCAGAGACATTTTATCCTGGAGGGTTTTGTGCATTAGTGGCACCTCTTTCACATTCTTCAGGAGACCCGGCATCTCTCAGCTCCCACCAAACGTTTTCCAGACCGCTCATCTGCTGGATTTACAGGGAAAGACACTTTCCAGGATTCCTTGGCCGCCATCATAGTCTAACAGGAAACTCTGCCAATGTCTGTCACACTTAATATCTATAAATCTTCATTAAAAAGTGGAACCAAAAACTGACAAAGAAAAGAGAAAAAAATTCAACTGGGAGGCTTTGGTGGATTTAAGATGTACGCCCTGAGGAACAAAAGAGAAAGAGAACACATTAGAAATAGACCATAAGACGATTTAAACTCCGTGGTTTTTAACTATATGATTATTTTAGCAAAAATGAAAAAAAACCTGGATCGTTTTCTTGGACAATTGGACAGACATTTTGCCCATGGTGTTCATACTGGACTGTTACCTGACAGTCCACCACCTACAGTTTGAAGAGTCTTGGTGTGAAATGTCAAAGCGGTGCAAATTTGGTGAGTCTTTCTCCGTGGTTTTTCTTTCACCAATCAACCAAATGATATATAAAAGACTTGGAGTCATAGAACTCCAGCACAAACTGCAACGATTAATTCCTCCTTCATGATCCATTTTTAAACAGTTGGGGCTTCTGTGGATAAAAGAGGATACCATCCGTATGTCAGAACCAAATCCGGGTCTCTGATTGGTCAAAGATGAACCTAATTTGACATAGAATGTGTGTTCTAAACCATCTGTAATCTTCATGGATTTCAGCTATCGCCTACTGTCGTTTCTGCAGAGCTGCTGTTTACATGCTCTCCTGCTATCTTACAGCCCCTACACTCCCAACCTAACATTAGCGGTGCAACAAACATGGACATACAAGGATCTAGTCATCCACAAGTGGATGCATCAGGGAGCTTGTAGCACTTTTTTTCTACGTCACGGATACAATCTTTTTCAAACTGCATTTTTTTGTCTGCTCCTGATTCACAACAATTTAAATATCCAGAAATAGAGGTGCAATAAAAATGGTTAGCAATATTGGAGCTATAAGTAAACTAGAAGCCAGGGAAAGTATAGTGCACTGGGGTTCTGTCCTCATATTCTTTGTCATGTATTTTTCATGTAGTTCCCCATACCTCTGTTTGGTGCAGTCTGATTCATGTGTTGTTCCTCTCTCCCACTTCCCTCTGAGGGAGTAGGAGAAATTTCAGATTCCATGTACCTCATCTGTGCTCCTATCCTAGGCAGCGGACAACATCTCTGACTTTATTCCCTGGAATCTGTTTTTTTTTTTTTTTTTTTTTTTTTGTGTGTTTTTCTTTACCGAGAAGGAGAGTCTAAGGGCAGGGATGCCCAGTTTACCTTAGTCTGTTTAGTTTAGCAACCAGCCTATTTGCATCTGGTACTGGTTCGGCTCTGGTAATGATTCAGGTCCGGTATTCCATCTGGTACTAGTTCGGGTCTGGTAATGATTCAGGTCCGGTATTCCACCTGGTACCGGTTCACACCCAGTATCGTGTCTGGCACGGTTTGGGTCTGGTCCAGCGTCTGGTTTCGCGTCCGGTGCCAAGTTAGGGTACTGATACCAGGTTAGGGTGCCGATTTTGGACACGTCCTAAGGACCACTCCGCGTCCAACATTACGTCCTGAGGTTTGCATACCCTTGATTTTACGAACAACCAGTTCATGAAAAAAAAAGACGAGTTGGGAACACCTAAAACGTTAAAAAGTAACCCAAGAATGTGAAAAAGGCTTCACAAACGTTAAAAACCAAAAGCACCATTTTCATCCGAATGGGTCTTTAAGAAAAAGTGTTTTTATTCAGAGGAACTCATACCCTCAGAATAAAAACGCAGATCACGCATCAGACAGTTATGATTGCAGGGAAAAAATGTCACTTTGCTTCTCACTTCATCACAAGCGGAGTGGATGCTTGAGCGAACTGCTGGGAGCTTCCAGAATTTCCTCAATGAAACAACGCCTGCAGACAATGCAGGATGTGACTTTAGTTTCACCTTTATTTAACCGCTGGGACACTTGTTCCGAGGGGGCAGGGAGGACTTTGATTGAAAAGAAACATGCGATAGAATCAGAAGCAGAGCGGGAGTAGACACAGGGACACTGTTGTGGACTTAATGACTTTCGGGGGCAAAAAAGGGAAAATCATTTGTAGCGTAAACACAGCCGAGCATGCAGCGGGAAGATAAATAAAACACAGGAATAATTACAACTCAGCGGGCAGACGTTCAGTCAGGGCTTGCACAAAGGTCCGGGCTTTAACTCATCTGCCAGATGACAGGCAGAGAATTGAGCTGTACCGGGGCGATGTATGACCCCCCCAGCGAAGGTTTTAGCTGCTGATAGCCCCCGTCTGTGTCTAAGAGCAGGGATGTTGTTGAGGGAGATAAGAGCAAAGGAGAAGAGAAGGCTGTGATAAAGCCTCGGGTCACGTTTGCCACTCGTTCATTCAGGATCAAAGGCTCGTCCCCCTGAGAATCAGGAACATCTACAGTCGCTTGATGCTGAAATTTCACCAGCCGGGGGGCAAAGTAAAGCAAGACACTAGGCAGATATTTGGCTTTTTTCCCCCAAATAAGTCAATTGAGGGGTAATCCTCATTCACAGGGATGATCTGGACATCTGAAGCGTTATTTCTGGGGTGAAACCAAAGTTCCAGGAGAAAGCCCACTCATGCACTGGGAGAACAGCAAAAGAAAGTTGTTTAAAAGTAGGAAAAGAGCGTTATTCACGAGAAGCAAATCTCTAGAAAGTAGTAAAATGATCTGTTCGTGCCAGCATGAACTTGTATTACAAAATATAAAAGAGTTCCACACAATCATTCAAACAAAATAAATAAGTTAAAAAGCTATTAGATGGAATTACTTCCAATTAAATGTTAAGCAGCCACATAAGTATTTTTTGGTTAGTTCCAAGCAAATGGTTTGCATTATTTGAGTTTTTTAACCTAATTATAGTTCATTTTTTTATCACAATAAGTGGAATTAACTCATATTAGAACAAAATGGGAATAAAATTAAATGATCTTATTACAAGTTTTATTGAACTTTAAAATAACTTATTTGGAACTCACTGAAAAATTAAGTCAAATTTGAGGGTTTTTTGTCTTAAATTAATGTTCTAATATCAAGAGTTTGGAATAAAAAGGATTTGAACTGACTGTGATAATAATTTCATAATTTCTAGATCTTAGCTCTTAATGAGACAAAAAATACTGACTTTCAGAAAAACTTAGAAAGGTGTATAGCTTAAACCAACTTAGAATCTGGTAAAATACCCTGTCTATAAAAACAAAGTTTAAAACCCCACTGTAATGAAAATGGTGTTTTTAACATGTTATTGTGGCATTTTTCTGATGAAGGAGGATATATAAAGATAAATGTGCTTAAAAGCCCAATTGGAATTCTTCCCTTTTCCCTGCCACTCCATTTGAAGGGGCTTGTGAAGTGCAAGAGGTGTCCGAAATATCATTTTTTCATATCCCTCCTTCGCGAGGGAGTTCCGCATCGCGCTGTGGAGGAGAAGTGCTTTCCTTCTCATAGGTGTGCTGTTAAGTTTACCTTTATTTATAGCTAATAACGTTTTGTTGTAGCATGACCTTTGTGAAGTTAAAAAACCAAAGGTATTATGCATATCCGAGCGCTGGAAGCTCCGTGCTTCTTGGCGAGTATTGGTGACGTCCAAAATCTGAGATACTGTTTTTCCACAACTCTCCTTTTTGAGGGCTAGTTGTAGGGGAAGAGAGAAGGGAAGAATTTGGATTGGGCCATAGACTAAAACCGTTTGTGTACTCCCCCTACAGGTTGAAACAAGGTATTACAGTTGAATTTTGTGATTGGTCAACTGGTGTAAGTCCCACGTCATTTCAGAAGTTTCATGTCATCATGCTCTGCAGCTCCAGTGTAAAAGCCCCGCCCATCATTGCCTCTGTATTGGCCGGTCGGTATCGTGTTAGCTTTAGCATGGATCATTGGTGTATTGTCTTTGGTCGTCAATAATCTACTGGCTTGCTCAACTCTACAATGGACTTCAAAGTTAGGCAACAGTGGTTGACTGCAATTGACGTTACATCGAGTGAACTCCGTCCTGGTGATGAATTTACAATAATCATTTCACTCTGGATTGTTTGCTTAATATGTTAGCCTTTATTAGCTTATGATGCTAGCGTGATTTTACCACTGAGATACAAGTCCCCTTTGCCTTGGGAGAAGGTGGAGGAGATACATTGGGGATTTGAACCAGTACCCTCTAGCTGTGAGACGAGAGCGCCAACACCATCATGCATGAAGCTGCTCTTTCACTGCAATAACTTAATAGATTTGTGGAATGCATTAAGATTTCTCCATGTGATGAAGAACGTGCGAAAAGAGATTAACTGCAGCGACTGGAACCAGCCTTCCTTTGGTTAGCTGTTTTAACATGCAAAGGGTCAAATGGGAAATAAATTAGCTGAGACCTGAGGCAAAGCTAAATCAGAGGCGTCTTTGACCAGCAGCGGTGTGCTGAGCTGTGGCTACAGCTTGTGCGCTGCTCGGCGGCACGCGGGACACACAAACCTTTATTTGCATGTGGCGTGTTGAAGGCCACCCTCAGGCTGCAAACAGCTTCCTTTCTCTGCTTCATAATTCATTCATGTATTTATGACTCTGGACAGTGAAGCAGAGAAGAGATGATGAAGTGCAGTGAGATATGTGGAGTGACCTTTCAGTGCAGTCCTCCACTTATTGTCCCCAGACCATTTCTGGCTGTGACATTGTGCCTTTTAATCACATTTTTTTCTGTCCATTCATTCTTTTACCTCCCAGATGATTTTTTTTAATTTAGAAAATGTAGGTTTTCCTATAAAAACATCAACTTTCGTTTTTTTTCTCTCACCGTGGACGGATTATTCCCGCCCTAAGATTAGCCAGCCATCTGACATTTTCTGAAATAATATCAAGATGAACAGATAAGCTTCACTAGTTGCCACCGCGGGGGGATTTCTTTGGCCAGACGCAGAGACGGAGCAGATAAGGTTTGATTAAAAACCTTCAGCCAACAATCTTCAATCTGCGTCTGAAATCCATGAGGAGATCCACTCGTGCCGTTTCATGAAAAAAAAAAAAAAAAAAAAAAAAATGGCGCCGTGTCCTTGAGGCTGAGAGGCCATTACAGAATTAAAGCAAGTCAGCCAATTAAATGTAAGGTGGAATTCATAATTAGGGTTTTGTATGAGGGAGCAGAATATTAAAGAGTGAATTAGGCTGGCTAATGTAGCCTGACTTGTGGGCACTTTCTCCCCAGGGAGCGGTTTATGGCTTGAGAGCACATTAATGCCTCGGAGGTAACACACACCACAGGCTACTGTACACATACTTGTTGCTGTTTTCTGAGAGCAAATGTTCATGACACATTAACATGCTGCAGAAGGGGTTTGGATCCACCATAACACAGATTACAACCCCCTCTAAAAAACATTATCACAAGACAAAATCATAAAACATTCTACAAACAACAAAACTTGCACACCTCAATCCAAATTATTAAACAAATTGTATTTAAGTGTCGTAAAAATAAAGTTTTTTGTTAAACCCATGAATGGTTTTGTGTCAGACACTTGTTTTACCAGCTCTGGGACCCAGTGCCTCCCTGCTTTCCACTCAGCATTAAGGGGGCGGTTCTTTAGGGCACGGCTGTGTCTGCGGCTCACCGCTCCCACAGAGGTCAAATGCAGAGAACACATTTCACACCGTGCGTGACAAATGATGGGACTTTAACTTTAATTAGTGTTCCAGGTGAGTTCAAGTAAAGGAAAAACTAGTGAAGAAAAATGTTTCACATTATTAAGCAGACTAATATTTTTTTAAACAATATTAAAAGAAAAATGATCTCTGCTGCCTAAAGTGTGAAATAGTTGAATGTCTTAAGCTACATTCATTGTTCAGGCGGCCACTTTCAATGAAAACTCTTGTAATTCACATTTCAGGATTCCATGGTCAAAAGTCTTGTGTTAAAGTGAAGATAAGCACATTTTTAAGACCGTTTCTGCCTCTACGTACAAAACTGAACGTGCGTTGAAAGATAAACCAGTTAAACTTTGACCAATCAGGGACTCGGGGATCTGGTAGTGATGTATGGATGAAATCCCTTCTAATTCACAGAAATGTCAACCATTTGAAAACATCGTGGAAGAGAAATTAATAGTTGCTGTTTGTGCCTAGTCAAAATTCCATGACACCAAGTCTGTCATTTATCAGCATAAATCTGCGGAAGAAAAAGCCTGGAGTAAGAATAACCAGATTTGCACCACTTTGACATTTCACACCAATAAAAAAAGAAGAAGAACCCCTTCCCCGCTTGTTCAATGTGAATACCGGGGCTAAATGCACATTCAACAACTCATGTTTAGCATGTTCTTGAAGAGCGTCACATGACCAGTGTGAATGTAGCTTACCAGATAAAAACTATTCTGTCATTTGCATTGGCAGTAAAAAAAAAAAAATCATAGAAACATATTCTTTGCATATTAATGTAGAGAGGGGTGTATAATTTCACATTAAAGACCCGCTCGGATCATCTTTTGATCTATTGTAAAAGCGCTCCCAATGGTCTTTTATTGTGAATAAATAATCAGAATTATACTGTAATAATATTTTTAGCCAAAATCTCAAAACCTGTGTTGTTTTCTAGGTCATAGTTTCTGCAGGAGTTAATCAGAAATTTGCCTCCATTGGTGTGGTGTAAGTCTGCCCTGACTTCCCTTCATCCCTTTGTTTACATTCTCCTCCTAGCTTACAGTCCCTCACAACCTAACCTTAGCAAAAACATTGCAGCTATTCAACCGTACAGTTTTGAACTAGATTTCAGCTCAGACGAGGAAAACAAAGACGTTCATGGATCTATTTGTCTTCAAGTGGATGCATCAGAATGGAGTGGAGCAAGGAGCTTGTGGCCTTGTGCTACAAGTTTTTTCATTTTTTTGTCTGGTCCTGATTCACAACTATTTGAATAAATAAATACTCATAAAGGCAATTTTAAGCTTATTTTGTATGAATGTCATCCATAATGAGAACAATGCCACAAGAAGGTGTTAAAAACACCATTTTCACTGTCTTCAAATTGGGTATGGAATACAAATGGAACAAAAAGTTTAACAGCTCATTTAACATAGTCCACAATAAGGAAAGTTTTTTTGTAAAAAGGTTAAAAAAATCAGATATCATTTTAAAATATATGGCTTAAAAACACGTCAACTCCTACTAACACCTGTTACGGCATTATGTTAAAACCAGGTATAATTAGTTTATCTAGTATTACACCAACGTACTTGAAAGGACTTTATCATTCACATGACTGAGCTTTAGTTTTAAATTTCATCCGACTCAACAACGCCCACATTATCCTCTCTCCGCCACCGTGCTTGTCAGTTTATGCTGATAAGAGCAGTGACTTTTGCTGGTGTGAAAAGCAAAGCCGTGCTCCAATGATCTTCCCCGTCAAACAAGAACAACTTCAGTTATCATGGTGCCCTCAGGATCTGGTATCCTGCAGTTGTGTTCGATTATATTTTATTTCTGATGCTTTATTTATGGGATGCAACAGTTGTTCCTCTAGGATGACTGCAGATGTCACTTCTCTTTGGCTTCATTTTAAGACAATTCACTCGTCTGCCAAATGTCATCTTTTATAGAGATGCTCCTCAATTAAAACATTAATCTGCTGGATTTGATTAGCAGCACCTGGCTGCTGATCATAATGAAGTCACATGTGGGTTCCTCATTTTTCAGACAGAGCCCTCTTGGTTTGGAGGAAGTGAAAAATGATCCAGAGGAAGGTGTTCTTATAGGACTGAGATTAAAATCTCCAAATGATTTCTTTTGGGTCCTGATTGTTCAAAGCAGACTGAGACCCGCCCTGCGCCGCAGCCGCTCTGAAGAAAGTTTAAGGTGCTCGTTCAGATCACGACATCACATCAGTCACTATTCAGCTTTCTCTTCTTCAATCAGACGAGGACGTCTCATTTCTGCCGGGCTTTTCACTCAGCGTCAGTGTCAGGTCTCTGGAGGAGAGCCCTTCCATGATGAATTACTCCACATTTAAAGTCCATTTCTGAAAAACGCTGCATATTCTCCTTGAGGATGAGTCACTGCTTGAAAACCGGTGATTCAATACCTTTATGGAGTCCGTCATTATGGAACCTTGAGCATACCTGCACAGACAAACGCGTTGCCTCGGCTTTATCTGCAGAAACTCGTTTTTCAAAACTGCAAATGGATGCCAGCTTTAAAGCTTTTTTTTAATCAAACTCATTTATCATGTCTTTTTGGATCACTTCTAAAGATATCTGCATTTTCAAGATGAAATATGGCCTACCTGTTGAGCCGATGGGGAGGGGGCACTCTGAATGTGAGCTTAAACTCAATTGCATTTTTATTCTCAAAATTAATTTAATTTCTAAGTGAATCAAATTTGAATAGACATTAAGATGCAGGACCCAGCACTATTCTCAGTGTATAGCCTCTTGTCAATCTCACAGACTCCACAAAAGCTCATAAAAAATGTAATCAATCAGACACCATCTTCGCTGATTAAAAACACAAAACAGGAAACTGCAATTATTTAGATAAAAGCTGGAAGTCGCCCAAGCAGTGAAGTAATGTCTCGGATGCATGAGAAAAGGAAAAAAAAAAAAAAGTCTTACCTTCCTCAGAGTGTGTGTCTCTGTGTGAGTGTGTGTGTGTTTCTGCTGCATCCAGAGAGGAATTCAGCTAATTTTCCCTGAGAGCAGTCATTCGCTGCTGTGGCTGCCACCGGCGCTCCGGAGCGCAGTCAAGTGCTGTCCTCCCTCCTGCACTCCTCCTGCCTCCTCTGATGGAAAATAAAGTCACTGTGAACCGCCAACCTGATCCTGCGTGGCCCCTCCCCCCTCACGCAAACCTATACTGCCCACCCCACCGAGAACTGACACCAGGAATTACTCCAAAGAAATAATACACTAAAGTGGAGCTAAATGAATGAATTCAGCTCTTACTCAACAATAAAAATGATGAAAAAGATGTTTACAAAGAAATACATCACTGACTTGTTGATATTTTCATCATGTAACCCTCAGATTTAAAGACAGCATAAAAAAATGATCAGATCAATAAACAGCTACATTTCCTTAATCTCATGGATTATCTCTGGATTCCTTCCATACTCTCTACATAGTGTGTTCACCATTTTGTATTGCTCTCTGAACCGAACCTATTATTCCAAAATCAAGTGCACTAGAAGTTTCCCAGAAGACTTTTCAAAAAACTAGCGTTCATTGATGTTCACTACATTACCCAATATAGACCACAATGCATTGCAGTTTAACATTTTTTTTGCAAAAAAAAAAAAAACATGTTTAATTGTAATTTTTAAATAAACCATCCACATTTTCACCATCAGAACACTGTGGAATCACAAATTAACATCGTGAAATGTTTGTTTTGATTCATTTTTCACTTTGCGAAATCGTTAACGTTTGGCAAAAAAATAAAAAAATAAAGTTGTGAGCATCGTGTCTGAATTGCTTTTAAAATCCAGGGCACCAGATAGTCCTGCACTATATAGTTTTAAGGGATTTTGGAGGAATTTGCACAAAGCCAACATTGTTGAAGTGCATAAATTGAGGCTATTACGCACCCCAGAAAGTCTGTCTGATCCTCTTTTGATTTATTTTCAAAGCATTCCCAGTGGTCTTTCAATGATGATTTGACTGTTTTTAGCCAAAATTTTCTTTTCTATAGGACTTAGTTTCTGCAGAGTGGAAGGAGTTGATTGGAAATTAACCTCTGCAATAACCTAGCACCCCCTTCCCGTCGCCCATAGCTGAGAACCCTCTGTTTGCTCTCTCTCCTCCTAGCTTACAGCCCCTCACACCCCTTACCGGTACAACCAAAATGGACGTATATCACCCATGTCAAAGCCAAGATCCGGCCCTCCGGGTAGTAATAGTTATAGATCTTTTTTTTATTGTTATTAATGGCCGATGTTATTATCAGGACTTAGCCAGTCATGTCCTCGTCCGACCCCCAGAGGGAGCTCTGACCTGCGTACTAGCTGCAGCTGCCTTGCTCCTGTACTCACATTCCCATCATGCACCAGCCACCGGTTCCGGTCCTCACCAGCTGGTTCTCATCAGTGTCATTACTCAGGATGCTTATATTCATCAGCCCGTGACTTCAAGTGTGTTTGGGACTTTTGCCAACTTACGTGGACGTTGTCATCTACAAGTGGATGCATCAGGGCGCTCTGAGCACTTTTCTCTACCTCAAAAATACCATCTTTTTCAAACTGCATTTTTTCGTATACTCCTGATTCACAAGGATTTGAATAGAAAATACTCAGAACTACAATTTTAAACTTATTTTTTCTTTATTAATGTCCTCCATTATTAGAAAAGTTCTACAAGAACACGTTAAAAACACAAAAAAGAACCCAACATTTTCACCAGAATGGGTCTGTGATCTCAGCTGTCTCCCCTGAAAGTTTGTATAGTCACCAGGAGTACAAACAAGGAGGGTTCTTGGCGGTAACCCTTGAATCCTTCACCGCTGTCGTGCACAAATTGATTCAGCACCTTCTTATTTGATCCCGGCTTCTCTGCAGCAATCAAGCATGCTCTGTGCTACTCACACACGCTGTGTGTTCCGGCAGCAGTAACTAGATCATTTAATGGAGCTTCCTGAATCTGATTCACTGAGCTGCTGTTCACCTGCGCTTTAACTTTGTTCGTGATCAGAAAGACCAACTTCTAAAGACAAGTCTATTTCACTTGTTCCCCTTCATTAATCAGACCGCTTAATCATGGCTCCTTGCAGCCATATTTTAGCCAACCTTCTACTGGTGGACAGAAAGGTGCAATTATGTATACGAACCTGCTTACAAAGCCTCTGATTGTCAGACAGTTGTTGTGTCATTGGCTGCACTAAACATAGAGATGACAGACAGGAATTTTTAAAATAGAAAAAGGAGTCCAAGAAATCTTCTGGAAGATGAAGAGGTTGTAGATTTGAATCCCCACATTAGAACAAACACCTTGTTCAGGGTACGAACCAGTAAAACGTATCTGACAGTTTTAACAGTGCTCGTGTTTCAGAAACTAGCATGGCGCTGCCACTACACTTGCCTGGAAGTTTTGTTTACAGTGCCGTTCATTGGAGGTCTGCAAACTTATCCCCATTTATAAATAACTCTTTAAAGAAGTATGGCACAGACAATAACCAGTAACAGAATAGTGGGAGACACTACAGGACAAACACCTGATGCACAAGTACAACTTCTACATTTGATCATTTTACCACTGCAACATACTAAAACAATGTTCACCAAGATGTAATCTGGCTGTAGGGAAGGTTTCCTTTAATGTTGAAGTGGTTTACCTCTTAGTTATTTTCATAATAATGAATAGAGTTATCTACAACCCTGATATCGTCCTGCAAATAATCCCGTTTATTATGACCTGGTGTTTAGTTACATATTTCTTGTTTCATGAAAGGCACACTCCGCTGAAAATTGTGTTTTTATCATAACTTGTAAAATATATATAAAGAAAATTACATTTAAAATTGCATTTTTACAGGATGTATTAATCCAAATCATTGTGAATAAGGAGCAGACAAAAAATACTAATGGTGAAAGATCCTATTAGGAACATGGAGAATACGCTTGGCGGGCCACAAACTCCTTGTTTGCTCCTGATGACAAATAGACAAATTGATCCATGTACGTCTTTGATTTCATCGTCTGAGCTGGAATATGGATCAAAACTGAACACCTGGATAGTAGGGGTGAGCCATATTTGGGTATCGATCCGATACCAATTAATTACATGACTAGTGTTGTTAATATTTATATATAAAAATATCAAGTAATTACAGGACTAGTATCGTCAATATCTATATTGAAACTAAGTAATTACAGGACCAGGATCGTCCTTATCAATATTTTTTTTAAAGCAAAGACATAAAAACATAACCAATATTGCTCTCCGGTTTTGTTGCATCGCTAATGTTAGGTCGGGGGTATGATGCTTCAAGATAGCGCGAGGGCATGTAAACAGAGAACTCTCAGTTATGGGTGACAGGAAGGGGGGTGGGGCTACGCTGTGCCATTGGTTTCACCAACAACTCTGCAGCTGTGTAGAAACTATGTCCAAGAAAACAATTTTAACAAAAAAACCCCACTGTAAACACTTTTCTCAATAGATCAGAAGATGATAAGAGTGGGATTTTAAGCACCCAAATGCTTTACAGTCCCATTCACTCACTAATGGTGGCTCTACTCTCAAACACTGGTGTCAACCTGTTACCATTAGGAGTCATGTGGGGTTCAGTGTCCTGATCAGGGGTAGCCCACTCCACCCTCGTACCACAGCAGCCACCATAACTTAGAAACTTGCATTCCACTATACTCTCACAATTAAAACTTTATTTCTCGTTAAACTTACTGACTCATCCTGATAAAAAGATAAATATATGCTTAAGCTGGCCGTTTTAAGAGATCAGAACAGTTCTGCAGAGGGATCACACCGGTAAGTTTCTCATTATGTCTTTGTTTTGACATTTTTCAGATGATAAGAACAATTTTTAAAGGATACCCTAACCTTACCTCTAAACCAACCCAATCTAGAAATGCTCTTTTGATCTTCAGGTTGGCTTGATGGTCACGTGAATGAAAACCATGAATAGGAGGTCAAGATTGAAATATCATCTGTTCCTTAACAATGACTGAGTTGTCGTAAGAACTTTTCCTTCTATGATTCCATGTGGATTTAGATCCTGAGCTTTTTCAACAGACGTCATTAGTATCAGTGCAGACTCCTTCAAAATCTAATCAAGCTTTATTTATAAACCCATTTCATTCCTTAGCAATACAAAGTGCTTTACAGCGTAAAAACATCTTCCAAACTAAAAAGCCACAAGCGAAATGAAAGTTACCACATTTACAACAACAGAATCCTTAATCTTAATCCAAGACTTTCTCTGAAGAACTCCCAAGAAACGACATTATTTCACAGACACTGAGATTTAACAATAAATTCAGTTTCCTCTTTCATTTTTCTTCTGTTTTTTTCCTGATTGAACATTTATAATATTATTAGTTCAGTGTTCGGCAAACCTTGGAATCCAGAAGCAGAGCATCTCTGCAGGGTTTGACACCAAAACTTTTCTTCAATGGATTACAGTTTAGTCTTTTAACTTTTTTTTAAAAGAAATAATGTTAAATAAATCGTGTTTTTGTAAAAACTCTAAATTTGTTTCTAACATGTATTATTTAGTTCTTGCCAAACAAGAAAACCGAACAAGCTGATGAAGAATTCTGGTTTGATTTGAGCTGATTTTGGAGAGAAAAGAAATGCTAAGTGTTCAGAATGCGACAATACTGCACACTTACCTCCAAACAGGTTGTGGAGAAACAGGAGGTTCATTAGTGAGAGGCTTTTTCAGCTCCACTGCAGCAAAAAAAAAAAAAAAACATAAAAAAAAACAGGACCTTCAGCTTTATGCACTGACTTCTGTTTGAATATTTCCTTATTTACTTTTCCTGTAGGAATTAATGAAGTTGATAAAGAGACTGCTTAAATCTCTAATGATATAAAGAAAATAATTGCTCCTTTTTGCTGTTGCTGCATGTCGGATTGCATCAGACTCCAGTTCAGACAAAAAGAAGAATAAAAAAACAATACAAGTTTAGTTAAAATCCAGCCTGGGTAAAAAAAAAAGCATTAAAGCAGATTATATATAAAAAAGATGGAGCGTTCTTGTTAGAGGTTTTAGTTGGATAAAGGAGATGCTTTTTCAAAGAGAATCGACTGTTATTTTATAATGAAGAGTCTGGAACAGCACATCCATTACAATAAAGCTTTGTGGCGCGCGTTCAAGAGCGGGTTAGTGCAGGTTCTTGAACATGCGTTTAGCCTATGGTGTTTGCACTGGACAAGCAGGTTTATTAGCACATGTCTGCCATCTACAGTTGTAATGTCAAAGTGGTGCAAATCTCCCAAATCCCGCTCCAGGATTTTTCTTCCACAGCTCTCTTCCGATTATATGAAAGACTTAGTGTCACAGAATTCGCAAACCAGTTAGTAATTTCTCATCTATTATAGCTGCAGTTGCGGTTACAGTCCCATAACTTGGGCTGGAGGAAGTGTCTTGACGCGTGCTTCTAAAAAAAAAGTCGCTGTTTTTCCTTTTTATTTAATTTGTTTTCTTGCACTTTCTTAAAAAAGACAAAAATAAAACAATAAAACTATATTTCAAAGCAAAAAAGAGAGAAAAAGATGTAATAGACATAAATATAACGCTATAACACATCATCAAGATAACACGGTCTAAGATTAATGTGCTGCCATGAAGTCCAACTAAAGTCCAATAAAGACACGGCAGCTCCCAAAATGCATCTCAACCAATTAGAGGCCAGAACGGCCGCATGACCAAAGTATGACAGGCTCATGCATCCATGAAATTATAATGAAAAAAAAATTTAATTTCAGCCAAATGGCTCCAACATCTATGATCAAACAATAAGCACTTCCGTGTTTTGAAAAGGACGCCCACCATACGTGATTACCAAATTTGAGTCCCTGATTGGTAAAAGCTTGACCTGGTTCGGTGTTCAATGGTCTCACATTTTGTACTTAAAGCCCAAAAACTGTCTAAAAAATGTGCATGAAGCCCAATGAGGGAAATTTTCTTTGTGATTTTGGGCTATATAAATAAAATGGAAAGGAAAGGAATTGAAACCCAAAACATGCACTTACATGTCTTTATATAGACATCTCTGGAAGTGATCTCTTGACTGTGTGTTGTTGAGGGCGGTGTGAACATAACTTCTGAAAAGTACTGTCACATTTAGGAAAAAATTTAAACTAGCTTCAGAAATCTCAAATGTTCAGTCACGTCTGACCAGGAATAAGACATTTGTATTACTGAACGTAAGTACTTCTTACTTCCGGTTGACGTCAGCTAGATGTCGGGACTAAAACTTGTGCCAAAAATCCCAATCTCCCATACAGTTGTCAAACTGGCTGGTGTCTTTGAGACATGTGTCACGTTGTGGTGTGTCTATAAATGTCATAGTTGGTTGACTTCTTGTAGAAGTTCCATATTTTGGGGTCCAGGTAACTAGCTAGAGAAATGTTGTCTCCTAATACATGTCCTGCCAGTTTTACTCTATTTCTTCGGATAATATATCCAGGTCTGGCCCTGGGCTGCATGGCGCCCCTATGTAAAAAGGTGTTTTGACGCCCTCTTACCACCCTAGCCCCCACCCTTCACAACACCACCACTTCCACAAACAAACTGTCTGCCCAGAATATGCTGCAATAAGTATTTGTTTATTTTGATTCTCAAAACTAAAATAACTACTTCTGATTATTGTTTAAAATGACAGTTTCTGAGGCGGTATTTGATTCAAACAACTTTGTGTTTACAGACGAGAGCCCCAACCACTGTGCCACCATAAAGCATGCTTACTACTGCTTATTAAGAGAACCATCGCAGTGGTAAATGGTAAAAATAAAACATTTGCCAGTTAAATTCTTCTTTTTCTACCAAAACAAGAGCTCTTTTTGACTGAAATGTGTGGGGTGTGGGATTTCAAGCAATTGTATGTAAATAAACAGACAAACCTCTGCTTTGAACTCATTGTTTCTCATCTTTCTTCCTTTTTTCCTGATAAATTTGACCATCAGGACTTGTTTTTCTGCCTCTTTCATCCTTGAAGTTTTAAAGAAGGACTAACAGCGGCAGCACCGCGCGCCCCTCCTCTCCCCACCTGGCTTAGATGGCGCTAACATCAGGTAAGGTTATTTTATTTATATTTTTTTATTACTTTTTCATTTATACATGAAATGAGTTGTGTGAAAATGTTAAAAAGACAAGAATTTTTTTTTTATAATCATAGGGATGCAGATGGTGCCCTAGGCAGCCGCCTAGGCCGCATATGCCCAGGCTGACCCTGAACGCATACTATATATTCTGAGATTTTGTATCACTCACTGTTGGTTATCTTCTTTTACTAAAAAGAAACAGAATTTAAAGTGTTATATTTTTGGTTTTAACATTAATAATTGATTTCTATCAAACTGTAGTTTCTCTTTCTGTTTTTTTCTTCTGTTTTTTTCTTTTTCTGTACATATGATGCAAACAAAAAACAGGATGAATACATTTCTCTGTCAAATGCCACGCATTATTATTTATAGCTTTAAACGCCATATGAATAAGAACTATAGATTTTAGTGTTTTTGGTAAAAGAATCAAACTGTATCGTATTGCCAAAAAGTTGAACTCTTTATGTATTGATTTATGGACCATGCATCGAATTGTGTGAGAGGGAAAGATATACACCCCTATTTCTGACTGATGTTTTGGCGACTTTTGAATGATGACAGTCAAACCATGAGACGGTGTCTACAACCCGCACTAGTGACATGGATAGTGCAGCTCATCCAGGCAAGCTTAGCTTTGGTTAGAAGGTTTGCTGTCTGTCAGCGTAGTGTCTAGAGCATGGAGGCACTACCAGTACATCAGGGGATGTGGAAGAGGCCGTAGGAGGGCAACAACCCTGCATCAGGACCACTACCTCCTCCTTTGTACATAGAGAAACAGAAAGACCCCTGCCAGAACCCAGCAGGTCACAAATATGCAAGTGTCTGCTCAAACTGTTAGAAACAGACTCCATGAGAGTGGTATAGGAGCCTGATGTCCACAGGTGGAATTTGTGCTAACAGCTCAACGCCGTACAAGACGTTTGGCATTTGCTAGAGAACACCAAGATTGGCGAATTCACCACAGGCGCTCCGTAATCTTTCTTCACAGATGACAGCAAATTCAGATTGAGTCTATGTGACAGATGTAATAGAGACTTGAAAACGGTCCAGTAGTTTGGGGTGGCATTTCTTCACTCTCCATTTGCTCACCAGAGGTAGATGAGATGCCTTGTGAGACCGTATGTTGGTGCGATTGGCCCTGGGTTCCTCCTAATGCAAGACAATGCCAGACTTCATGTGGCTAGAGTATGTCAGCAGTTTCTACTAGACACAAGTATTGATGTAATGGACTAGGCTGGCGCTTCTCCAGACCTGAATCTAATTGAGCAGATCGGGTAAATTGTGTCTTGGTCCATCCACCAACACCAGGTTGAACCACAGACTGTTCAGGAGTTGGCGGATCCTTGAGTCCAGATGCAGAGGGAGATCCCCAGGGACCATCTGCCGCCTCCTCAGATGCATACCCAGGCGCAGTAGGGAAGTCAAATGGGCATGTGGAGACCACACCCACTACTGAGCCTCATTTTGACTTGTCTCAAAGACATCTGAGTTGGATGAGCCTGTAGTGTTCACGTTTTGTGTTCACTGTCCACTTTGATCTTGAGTATGACACCACGTCCAGACCTCCATAGACTATTAGATGTATTTCCAATAATCATTTTTGTGTGGTTGTTTTGTCAGCACATGCAACAATGTAAAGAATAAAGCACATAAAAAGAAAATTTCATTTGCTCAGGTATAGGATGTGTTTTTGTAGTGTTCCCTTTTTTTTTTTTTTTTTAGCAGTGTACTTACATCAATTCTAAGGAGAGGTCAGACAAGATCTTCCTTTCATTGTCGAGTTTGAACACTCCTTATTTCTCCGCTTGACTGTCTTTAACAACCTGCCTTTGCAGAGGCAGCAGACATTAAACAAGATTAGACATCCTTGCTGTTATTTGAAGTCACATTCAATTAAAACAGGTCTTTGACAGCCGCTAACCCTTAGCACAACCTGACGCCCCATGGGACGGCGAACAATGTGGAGCAAATACAGCGAATGGATCAATCACAGCACCCTTCAGCTGCTCTGACACAGCCTAACAAAGACTGACTGCTCAGGTGGAGCGCAGATTCGTTTCTCTGATAACAATGACTAATCAAATTCAGGAGATTATCAAAGTGCTCTGATAGCAGGTGGGGACTGGACTAAACACACCCAGGTTTGATTACTAACCACCCCCTTTAATTTACTGCAATCATTTAACGAGAACGCTTTTACAAGCTGAAAATAGTGTTAAAATTGTCAACTGTGATACATTTAGCTTAAATTAAACAGATTCTAAACTAGATGAGAGAAGCAATTTAATTAAAATCGTTAAAGTGTGTTTTCCACAGAGTTCCGCAGTGAGATATCATCAGTGAGTGAGGAAAACCTCAGATCAGGGCTGATCAAAAAGGTGACAGAACAACATGGCAGGAAGACGCAGATCCAAGGTGTACCTGCTTCTTTCACCTGAGTCAATGACAGCAGTCTTGAAGTTGAACCATGACGCCTGGACTCAAAAGAAAAAAGGCTTATCATCCAGAAGCCAGGATTCAACTTCAAGAACATGTCACCAGGATGAACGAGAACCTTCACTGACAATGACAGGAGGAATAAACAAAACATGAGATTGGCTGTTGGAATTCATTCTCACTTTTACAAACTTTTGACCAAATATTCAAAGTCCACTATAAAAGACATATGTGTGGGAAACCACATTCCTGATCTTCCTCAGAAAGGCACATTCTTTAAAGTCCCTCTGAGATTCTCTTTTGATCTCTTGTCAAAGTTGTCTAATGCCTTTTCAGCCAAAATCAATACATTCAAAAACATAGTTTCTGAAGAGCTGTAGGAGTTCATTAGAAACTTTAGAAACGAAGACGTTTATAAATCTATTTGTCCACAAGTGGATGCATCCGAATAAACCTGAGAAAGGAGCTTGTGACCTGCAGATTGCAGCTTCCATGTCACTGCTACAAGCTTTTTATAAACATAATTTTCTATTTGCCCCTGATTCTCAACCATTTTAATGATAAACAAACTCAGAAATACTATTTTAAAGCTTAATTTTATTTATTTATGTGCTCCATCATCAGCAAAATTAGGAATGTCCTGATCAGGTTTTCTTGGGCCTGATCCGATTCAGAGTCATTTGATTTTGAGCATCTGCTTATGCCGAGTCCTGATCCGATACTTTTGAAACACATTTTAAAAAGTGAACAAATTTATTAGTGTCAGGGCCCAGCCAGTCATGTCCTTCTCCGACCACCAGAGGGAGCCTGAGTACTAACTGCATCTGTCATCCTCCTGGACTCCAATTCCCATCATGCATCAGCCGCCATTTTCCTGTCACCACCAGCTGTTTGTCATCATCATCAGTGCTGTATATATTCCTGATCCTCACTCTGCTCCCTGCGAAGTCTTGATTTGTTTCTATGTACATTCAGTCATTCTGAGCATTCCTAATTTTGCCTGCCTGCGTTTTGACTCTCACCTGTTCTTTGTCTCCCGCCTCGTTCCAATGTTTGACCCTGGCCTGTCTCCTAACTACGTTCTGCCTTATCTCTGTTGCTATTGCACATGGATCCATTTGCCTCAGCTCCATCATTACAAGCAAACAGATTCAGGTTTTCCTTCTTTTATCATTTAACACTTAAACAGAGCACTTCTGTTAATAATTAAGTAAAATAGTGCAACTGTCAACTAGAAAAAAAATTACTATTAGGCCGTCTAGTTATTTTGGTGATAAGTAGTCATGTGAGAAACTTCAGTGACTTTAGCTTTAATATCTTTAAAACCACTGAACAATTTTAACCAAATGTGATTTATATCTTCATTTAACATTCTTAAAAAAAAAAAAAAAAAACGAGGACTTTGTTGTAGCATTAATATGATGATGAGTATTTGTGATTAATATCATTGGATTTTTTTTTTTTTAAGATTATGGGATTCTTTTCTCAACCCCTTAAGACTTTAACCTCTTAGGACATCAAATTTTGGGCTATATTACCAAAGTAGTTATTTTTTTAAACAAGGGCTGATGTTAAATTATGGAGCTAGCACTTAGCATAGTTAGCAGCTGCTGTGTAGCCGTTTGTCAATAGCACAGAGAGCTTAACATTAAAAAGAAACAAAAACTCTAACTTCTTTTCTGTTTAGATGCATTAGTAGGTTGTAGTTTGCTCTAAGACAAGCTAGTAGAGGCACTTCTCATCAGTAAAGCATTTTTAAGAGTCATTGATCCCAGAAGTCTGAATGTGTGAACATCTTGCAAGTTTGACTCAAATGTTTTGTTAGTACAAGTCGCAGATGCAAAAATTGCATAACAAAGAAATTCTAGTTGCATTTTAGGAGAAATGTATTGAACAAGCCAATTTAATCTTGAAATGCAAACCATAATACAGAATAGATAAGAATAGTAGACTGAGTACATGCACTCTTCTCTACTGCAAAACATAGATGATTGTTTAGGGTTATGAGACATAGGAGAAATCTAGTATATCAACGCATCGTCTGAACAATTTTTCCAGTAACCATAGCATAAAGAACACGCTAACAGGTTAACTACACACTTTATACCTCTTTAAATCACTGAATCCATTGAACTCTGGGAACAATTCCACCAAGCCCGGTGAAAAACTAAGCAACGTTTCTTCTTCAACATTGCTGTCAATAGTAAATTCTGAGATAAGCACCTAAAGTGCCATCTAGTGGTTGCTGGTGTTATAAAAGGAGACTTTTTTTTTTTATTAAAATGACACATAAGTTATACTCCTGGCCAAAATATACCTAAAACATGAAAAATAAGGTACACTCCGTTCCATCTCAGAGCTCTAGTCCACATTCACCTTTTTAATCCTAATAGAGACAGCAAGAGATATGAATAAAACATACACCACATAGGCTAACAGAGGGGCACTGAGAAGATACTAAATAAAATGGCGTGAAATAAACCCTAACATGTACCGTAGTTACAAAACAGTAAGTCCTGTTTTATCTTTTGTATCTGTTGTTGTCCAAAATAATCACATTCCTTGCAGAGTTTCAGGAGGGCAATAAAGGTTTGAGTTTTTTTTTTCATTTCTCTGATTTTTCTGTAGTACAGTCTGGATTCCTGTCTGAAGGAAGCAGCTCAAAGAGACGGGAGGATGAGTGTGAGGGGCCCATCATGATGTTTTGCCGACATATTAACCTCTGTAAATGTCTGCCAGTGCCGGGAGAGGGGAACCAATGATCTGTCACGATGTTCTGAAAACTGAAAATACTGTAGCAGTAAAAAGCTCTGCAGAAACCGATGTTTGTGAACCACAAAGACCTGAAGCAAACATTTAAGGAGTAATAGAGCAATGTTGCTTCAAAGTGAGTAAAAGGCTTAAATATTTTTTTTTCTCTGGGTATGTGTTTCTAGAATTGGTTCCACCAGAATCTTAACTGTAGTGCACTTTTACACAACATTTCTACATCTGTGTTTAATTACAGTAAAGAATTAATAAATAAAAGCATAATGTTTATTATGTTCCAAATAAGAAAACTGACATTGATAATATGTCCAGCAAGGACCAGATCATTTTCACAATTCTGCTTTCATACTGTGCTTTTAAAATACTCAGAATTAAACAAAATTTACACACATCAAGTACCTGGAGAAAATACACTTTGGGCATATTGAATGACCCGACCCACCACCAGGAAACGAAAAAAGATGACATCACAGCAGGAGAAACAGAGGCCAAGATCTCTTAGGGGCCTCAAATAAATAAACTTTTTTCAAAATCCATTAACAAAACCAAAACACACACGTCGGAGATATTCAAAGGAAGTTTTGAAATGATTATGGGATGGCAATAGCACCTTCGGCTTGGCAAACATTTTGTGGCAAAGGGTGAAATTTAGCAATTTTTGCATTTTCCCACGATATGGGAGAAGAAAACTTTAGTTTGAGCAATCTTCACAAAATTTCCCACTAGCTCCACCAGATTAAGTCTAGAATCACAAATGACGTTTTGTTGACCTTAGACCTCAGGAAGAGGTCACCATCTTGAACAAAAAAAAACATACCTTTGGAACCAGCTATAAATTTAAACTTCTCCTAGGGATTTCGGTCTATCCCCTCCCTGCTCGTCGAGCACCCTCGTAATAGAGACCTTCCCCTACTGCTTGCAAAAGCTTTCATTGGAATATAGTGAAGATTTAACAGATGAATTCCTGGCTAAAGCTAAACAAAAGAATATGACATCTGATGCTAACAAAAAACCCCAGTTTCTATAGAAATCCAAAAGTTTACTTTTGCCAGTTGTTGTAAAATGGCAGAGACCTGTTTGTCAGCCCCTGGCAACCATAACTTAAATGGTTGTTATGTAAATAAAACAACAAAAAAGCTGCCATCTTGAAAATAAAGGTAGTTTTTTCTTGAATTTTGCAGCTCTGATGATCCTTTCAAATGCAGAGGGGGAGAGAGTGGGGGACTGGAAAGTATGGCTAGCCAAAGGGGTCAATAATTGCCAGTGAAAAGCGGCATTTTTCACAGCCAATACGCACGTTTTAAAAGTAGTACGTAAATTACGCCGACTTGTGTTGTCCCAAACGGGTGGAATAAGAGGCATTTTATCAAGTACACCTGCACATCAAAAGCGGCGTTTTGTTGTGTCAAATATGTGCATCCAATATGACGTTTTGCCTGAACAAAATGGCTGCAGCCTGAGGTTAGTCCAAACCCTTCTCATGGCCTAGTGGTTAAAACAATCACACATAAACTCTTATTGTAAATTCAATCCCATGGCATTACAAAGCTGCTTCTTCTTTCTTTTTGCATGCAATAAAATGCGACTTTTTACAGTCGTTCTGAGACAACACAAGATGGTGTAATTTATATGAAACGTGTGTAAAAAACTGCATTTTTTATGGCCAATAGGTTGTTTTCTACTGTGCTTTTCATGGCCATTATTGATCCATTTGGCTTGCCATACCAGGCAGCTGCCAAGCCAGTGAGGGCAGGTCAAAATGGAATATAGAGGGGTAGTGAGGGCAAGTAGCACCTGCATGCCATACAATGCCACTCACAACTTTAATTTAAGAGTTCTCTTTTTTTAACCTGACCTCTCATCTTTGGTTTACTGCAAAGCTTCAAACGCCAACCACTTAATATCCCATTGGTTAGTTTGACTTCACAAGAATGGGCTTTGGTAACCTACAGCTGCCTCAAACAGCCATCACCTAAGCAGTCTTTATGAGGGATTTTATCCTGTCAGGAATTGAAAGATATGTGGAGCTCCAGAGATGGAAACAATGACCTAAAGCTTTGTTCAGGCTGTTGTCTTCAGCACAGATTTACAGAGGGAGACCTTTTACAGGCAGGAGGTGTCAAAAGCATCAATATCATCTCAAAGATGATAAATAGGCTATTTGTTCTTTCAGGTTATTGTTTCAGGTTGACTTATTTATGGCATCTCCAGCGTCTAAGCAACCTGACCAGAGCTGTCTCAATTACCACTGAGGGCCCTGGCTTCTGTTGTGACTCTGTTGTTTGCTCTCACCCGTTGTGCCTTCAAAGGAGGGTTGAAGCATTCATCTTCTGTGACAGAGTTGTCTCATATGTCTACTGCTGCTGGCCGTATTGATTAAACTTATGGATCGTTCTGGTCTGTGGTTTTATCTTGCAACTTTCACTGCACATTTATAGCTGTTTTCACATTGTCCTTAAAAATCCAGTCTTTAGCATTCTTGAATGACAGAGAACACATTTCTGGGAAGCAGAAGGAAGTGGGAACTAAATCTACATGATTATTACGGGATCCATACATTAAAAAAATTGAACCTTCAGAGGTCTAAAGTGAATCTTGTGTGTAAAGAACCTGTTTTTAAGGTGATCATTGTTAGCTGTTAGCATATAAAGATGTCCAGAGATTACCAGTTCAGTGGTAGGGTGTTCATAAGGTTAGAAAATCGGGAGTTTAATGTCCTGTTTGAGTCTTTAAAAGTTTAAGTTCTTGCAACTTGTTTTTATCCTGTTGCTGTACACAACATTTGACTGATGTTGCATCTGCAATGAAGTGGACTCTGTTTTGCCTCATTGTGGTGAAAAAAGTCTGGAAAACAAAGATTTGCTTTTACAGATCAAGGATCATCGAAATAGTTACAGGAACCAGCAATCTTTGGTAATATTGCAGCCACAAGGGGGCTTTTCATTGTGCCTGTCCCAAGCCCGGATAAATACTGAGAGTTGAGTCAGGAGTCAGCGCTCTGTCTCCCCCATCTGGCCACTGGCGGAAGCCATCTCCAGAGTACTGACTGCACTACATCTCCCAGCAACCCCATCGCACAGTTCCTGGATGCTGCTCAGCTGACTCTCATTTGCCAATCACCGACAGGACACTTAAGCACTGCACAGAGCCTCACTCAGTCTGACAACTATACTCTCTTCTGGGATGATGCCATGCTCGTGATTGACCTCTGCCTGTCTGACTCTCATTTAGCTTTGTAGACTTTTAGCTGTGCTGAACTAATAAACCTGCTTCTCGTGGAACCAGCTGTCTGCCCGTCTGTGACAATCAGGAAGGATGTAAAGGATATTAAATCTTTGCCGAAGCAAATTTGCGAGTCAGACATTAGGACGCTTTTTGCTCTGCCGACCACTGAAGGGAAAAGCCAAAAAGCAAAGAAGAACAACAATCTTTTGGAATCTTTGGGGAAATCGGTGCACAACCTTTTATTGGCAGAAATGTTGGAACAAGATCTTGGAATCAAGACACTGGAGAAGAATGTGGAATGGATGATGATGGATGAGGAGTTTGGGACTGAAGAGAAGTGGGAGAGTTTGTGTGACAGCTCAAAGAGCAGAAAGAACAGTAGAACAATTTAAGAGAGAGAAGATTGCTGCTTGGCCAGGTAGATCCAGCTTATACAATGACAAAACAGAACTAATACTTAACTTTATAGAAATGAAAGACCTGAAAAAGAATTTTCTTATTAAAATCTAAGATTTTCCATGAAGTGGCCTCACTAATCAATTAAACTACACTTCCACCAGTCTGTTGTAATTGCTTTCTGGTCTTACTCTCCTGTTTCTACTTCATTTCCTGGTGTTGTACTGGTTCTAGACTGAGGATCACTAGTTTCCTGACTGCCTTTATGTTGCTTTCACAATGAAATAGTGACAAGGATTCACTTAAAAAGGGTAGCTGATTGTTTCCACACAAACATGTATTTTAGTTTGCTTTCACATGTGCAGGCTTGGAAATGCGTATTCAAGTGACCACTTTCAATGAAATGTATATGTAAATGCACATATATGAACCTATTGGGCCACAGCCTTCAAAACTGTATCACTATGCAAGTTTTGAAGTCAGTTTTCAGGCTCTACGTACAAAACGCACGGCCATTGAACATGCATTGAAAGTTAAACCAGTTGAACTTTGACCAATCAGGGATTCTGATACAGGAGTGTATACCATTTGAAAATTGATTACAAAGGACAGATTAATAAGTGCGGTTTGTGCCTGGCCAGAAATGTATCACACCAAGTCTTTCATATATCAAAATGGAGCTGTTAAAGAAAAAGCCTGGAGCAGTGATTCCTGACAACATTTGACACCAACTGAAAGCGCTATTATCGTATAGTGACAGTCCAATAAGAGCATCATATGTGATAAGTGCATTCAAGCATGACCATTTAGCATGTGCTTGAACATGCCACACAAGTCTGGTGTGAACGTTGCATAGGACATGAATTGAGACAGTATATTGGTCTGCATACAGACAAGAGGAGGATTCAGAATCTTGTCTTTATTTGTTCAATGATCCTTGATATTAGCAAAAGAATATTGTCAATATCTCAAAGCCTGGATTATTGAAAAACTCAACAATACAAAAGGCAGAAACATTCAGCCCATTGGCATACTGTATGGACAGTTTGGCCCCTAACAATCAGAGTAATGTTAGGGCTATAAATATATACATGTCACTCAGGAATTAGGCAAACTTTAAAACTGACATTTAAATCATACTTTTCATAAACATGCAACTAAATAGAAATCTGTCTCTTTAATACTTTGAAGCAAAGAGAAAGCATTGTATTGATTTTTCTTGGTGATGTGAATGTTCAGGAAGTGACACACCAGTTCTTGAATTAATGGACATTATTGTGCACGCAGTGAACTGAAACAGCCAGGGACACAGAAAAGGTTTTGTGTTTTAATAGTTATTTTTTTTTTTTTTTGTCTTTCCATCCATCTTTTTTCCCTCATCTGGGACTTATCCAAACTTTTCCAGGCCAGCTGAGAGACCGTGTCCTGATCTTACCCTGGGATCCATTGCAAATTTTCAGGCATAAATTAATAAATGGATATTAGAAACTTCTTTTTTATGTTTTATATGGTTATATCCTTATTTTTTATGCATTTTTATTGAGTTCTCTCTGGATGTCAGACAATTCTGTTTGCAATTTTTCAAGTTTATTTTTATTGTTCATCCAGACAAAAGTATCTCATCCAGTAGACCAATAATTGTCCATGAAACTTTTCCTAATGGGTCATAAAATGCAAAAAATTGGTGGGTTTGTTGATGCTCCATTTGACTGGATTATGTTTTACGGAGAGAACCTGCCTAAGTGAAGACAGAGGACAGACTGGGCTCTCCAACTCTGAGGGTGAAGTACCCACAGGAGATTCACAGGAAATTTCCTCAGACCTGAGATTGATTCCCCAGATGACTGCATGTCTGTCCTTTATTATGTTTTCCCCAACTGTGGTCTCCCCTCTCCATCACTGAAGAAAGGCAAAACAAAACACAGCAGATCTCTCCTGTGTTCTATTCTAGTCTCTGTGACTTCATAAAAGGAAAATATGTATTTACAATATTTGCGTTAGTTATAAAAACATGTATTCATAAAGTTATGATTGACTGTGCTATCAATCAATCATGACATCCCATTCTTTCACCAAAAACAGGTAAAAAGAGCACAATCAAGCTGGTGTATAAGTTCTCAAAACAACAGTTTTGACAAGTGTGGGAGATGCAGGTCTCTACTAACACACAGGATCCATCAATAGATATCAAGCCAGCAGTCATTCCTGTAATCATGCAGTGACCCAACAAATTTTTTGTAGATTCTGAGTCTGTATAATTTCCTTTTTATGAGAATTGGACTGAGTGACCCTTCGCCTTTATGTTCAAAATAGGAATTTCACGCTGGTCCCAGAACGCCAAAAGTCCCAAAGACTTCTGAAGAGAAATAAACAATTACTTTTTTATTATTTTTGTCATTATTTTTGTCAGAATAACCATTATTGCTCATACATTTTTTAAACATTTTCTTAATAACTCTCATTTTTTTTCTTAATATTTTGTCTGTATTTGTTCAAGTTATAAACTGACCAATCAGATGCATCCATAAAAGTAGGCGGTCTCAAGTTGAATGTTCCAAACTTCTGCTAGACAGTTTCACCAAGCTCACTTTCAAGTGGTAAGGGCGGGGCCTTTCAACAAGCTCTCTCCTGATTGGTGAGAGTGTTTGCCAAAGAAATGATGAGTCAATTTAATTTGTTGGAGCCAGAATTGAGTTGTTTTCTATGGGTGTTATCAATGGGTCTGGCTTTCGTTTTTAAACTTTTTTTTTCAATTTACAAAGATTCACAATCAGTTATGCAATGAAAGGAACATTACAATACGATAAAAAACAAAGACTAGAAATAAGCCAGGGGATTAGTCTTCATGTCACAATATTGAAGCTTTCGCATACAGACAAGATTTTGATTGCTTTTTGTTTCTCGGAGTTTTGAATAGTAATATACAAGTTGAACTCAGAATGAAACATGGTTTTTGTCTTGATAATTTACATTAAATAAATACATTTTTCTCCAAAATGAGCAAGAGTAAGATTTATTAATAACAGGCCAGAGTTATTTTGCATATTCTTTGATATGTGACCCAACAAGACATCCTTCCAGAACAAAACACAATAAGCTTTTATTTTGTCATCCATTAAATCCCAATTTTCTGCCAAAACTCTTAAACTCAATTGGCTCATCCCCACGGAGGATGACAATCTGACATTGATTCCTGCACTGGGGGATCCAAAAGCTCAAAATAGTCTGCAAGAAAATTGGTAACTAAACAAAAACAATATGTACAATTTTTAATAAACAGACATAGAAGCCTCCATACATACAAATAGATGACTAAATGAGTGGATATAATCAAAACAAACACAAATTCAAAAACCATAATAAAAACAATAATACAAACAGGAACACTATAGTACATTTACATCAGTGGCGGGCCGTGCATTTCACACCTAGGCCTTCAGTAGTGCTCCATCTGAATCAATCCAACCCTCAATAACTATTCTATCGCAATAAAACTTCTACTGCAGGTACAACTGCCACACACACACCAAAAGCATAAAAAACAACCTGATAAAATGTCAATATTATGTAGGGAGATAGCAAAATTTTACTCACCAAAAATCCAGATTATTTAAACACAAAATCCATCCTTTCTTTCCTCAAGAAGATTTCAATCACTCTGTCGTGCAGAATCCGTGCGTTTCGCAGATGGAAAGTGTTCCGTGGCTGTGATAAGCTGGAAAAGGTTCTGGTATTCCTGAAGCCTCTTGTGGTCCAGGAGGGAGACAAACATCAGTTTTTGTGATCTTGAAATCTGGTCTGTGTCTGGAAAATAATATTGTCGGTAGTGCGCGCGAGGATTTTGCGCTGCACCTCTTCGTGAGCTCGGAGCGCCCGCGGTGCGTTCAGGGGCCTCGTAGATTTCCTCGTATCAGCTTCACTCCCGCTCAACGGAGTCACGGAACTCCTTTACCCGTGCCAGACAAAACTGTGCCACAACTTTACCCAGACATTCATTTTCCACCAAAAATCAGACGATGAGACGCTTTCCACTGGCAAAATCTTCAAACCTGACACGCCGCTCCTCGGCACCTGTGTCCGTCACATAACGCAGAACCAGAGCGAGCTGCGAGCTATCCAATCAAAGCTCGTGAAAATGATGACGTTTCCGTGCGCCTGCTAGCTGGCCTTGGTTTCGCCTACTCCAAATCTGATTGGTTGAAGCAACAGTTTGGTCGACAATTATTTTATGCTACAGGGCCCGCAGAACTGATTGTGAAGGCCTCCGGGCAGATTTCTTTGACCCTAGCAACAAATGGTGCTGCAATGTGATTGGTTAATGCTTAAATAGGAAAATACACGTCTGGAAGCAGCGCAACCAGGGAGACAGCAATGAAAGGACGAAGACAGAGCATTTGGAATTATAGAATACGTATTCACGGAAATAAATAATAATTAATATCAGTCTGTGATTCAGATATTTTTAGGCCAGCAGAGAAGGCCTTGCAGGCCCTGACGGCCCGCCACTGATTTACATCATGGTCCATACAAATCAATCAATGCAAATTTTCAAGTTATCACAAGTGCTGCATGCTTCTGAAGTCTTAGAGCACTTGTTAGTCCAGCAGATCAGCTGCAGGCTTTTACTCATTCACATTACGCACTGGAGCTCCCTAGATAATGACATTTAAGTTGTCTTCCTCACTGAACAAACGGGTGATTATACAGTACATTTTAAAGCCCACGTGTGCGCTGACCTTTGCTGCTCCCATAAACACAGTAATCAAATACACTCCCTCTGCTTCGGAAAGAGAACACTACACTCTGTAGTCTAATTCAGATCGGGATTCTTTGAGCAACACTTCTTAACCCAAATTAAAAAAAAACAAACAAACAGTAAAAAAGCATTCAGATTGCTGTGTTTATTACACTTTAACACCGCAGTGGAGTTTAATCTTGTAAGGCCCACTATATTAAAGAATTGATAGAAATTCCTTTTTTTTTAAATCAAAATGTTTGAACAATAGAATATCATTTCTTTCATGAGACAAATATAAAATCAGTTATAATACATTTTGGGCTTTGGTACATTTTTGCCAAAAACGATATTATTTTAAAATGTAAAATTATTTATTTGAGGGTTCAAGGCAAAAAGCACATTTTTTACCCTCTGTGTCAATTTTTTTTTAAAGATTTTTAACATGGTGTTACTGTATTATAAAGAAATATTTATTTGTAAATGTTGCATTATTTCAATACAGCAAGATATTTTAAAATAATGAATAACACAAGGTATGTTATTCTCACCTTAAATTAAAAAAAAATTGGATAAAACTTTCCCACCAAAAGTGTTTTGGAGCATTTATGGAAGCAGCCATTTTGAAATGGTCTTCTACTGCCCCTAGTGGAGTGTTTGTGAAATACAGGGCAGAAAATATGGTCCAATGGGTTTCAAAGGGAACCTTTAATCATATTCATGAGATAGATGTCTAAGAAATGCTTGTATCAAATATGATAAAAAAAATGTTATAGGGTTAATTTATTCTAACAAATATTTCAACATGATCTCAGAGATGTTAGAGACCTTTTTGTAGATTTTTCTGTTAGTGTGATCCAGAACAGGATCATTAATTTACTGCAACAATGAAAATAATTATGTTTAAAGATAGAAATGGTATTTTCTTCCTCAACTGCATTTTTTCCAACATTTTGTAGAAACAAACTTGATGGATTCGAGTGTTTTGCCCAGTACCGAGCCAGCTGTTATTTTTCAACGGTTGTAGGTTTAGACAGCATGCCTTTGGTTTGTCTGTGATGGACTATGGCTCCAACAGAGTAATTGGTCCGACTGCAGCTTGACTGAATGACTGTGGCGGTCTCTATGTGCTCCAAATTCAACAAGAGGAGTTTCTTTTACAATGGAGTTTACAAAGAAAACCTGTTGTGCTCTGTGTCGCATGTGTCTCACATGTTCATGCGTTAGACGTCATGGAACAAGATACAAACATATAATTATGACAAAGAGTAAACAACACTTTTTTAAAAAACGCAGTTCAATTTTTATGCTAAAAAAAAAACGACTGTTCAGGTCTGCAAGATCTTGTGTCATCTTTTGTCAAACTCAGAGTTGTAATAACCAGCAGTAAGTTGTGACAAACTTTTCTTTTTTGCTAGTTTTCAAGCAAAAAGTTCTTCTCTAAACCTGAACTGTGTTGTTCCGTGAAGATTTGCTGAAGCGGCTGAAAGTAGTGATTTAAAGTCTGGACTTTCCTGACTCAGCAGAAAAAAAGACAGTTTGAGTTTAGGGCCAAAGTCACAGCATCAGTGAAACTCACGACTGCAGGTGGAAGAATATTGTAATGTTGTCCTGAAGGATCCACAGAAGTCGAGCCTGTTTTTATGCTGAGAAAATAACCAGAAAAAAATTAAGGTTTGATTTATGTCTCTGCTATGAAATATCTAAAAAAATTTACTTCTTCATTTTTTTCTGTGTTGCAGGAACATTTAGAATAACCTCCATGATCAAGACTGCTTAAGAACTAGTGTTTTATTTTGTTCGCATCTCAAGGGTCTGATCAATAAAAACATTATGGCTTCAAATATAAATCTTAAAGGTGTGAAAGCATATTTATGCAGATGAGAAAGAGGAAATGTTTAAGTGTGAACCACTTAAGTTTATAATTGAACAAAATCATGGAAACCTGAAAAGTTTACTATGAAAGGAAACAGCCATCAGTTCTCACAAGTATATCTTATGCCCAAAGTAAATTCTCTTGTTTCTTCAAACTACTACCAACATAAAGGTCATTTATAACTTTTTTAAATCTTAGATGTATTTGTTCTAATTGGAAAAATGCAATTTATCCATGATATTTTCAAAAGAAACTATAAGTTTTGACCATTATCTGTAAGTGATTTTAGTGGGTGAATTTGACTATTGATTAATAGGTTTGATCTGTTGGCGAAAATGTATAAATAAAACCGAAAAAAAGTAAATGAGAACTGGATTGAGTGACTCCTCCCGCCTGGCGTTCCAAACAGGAAGTACACAATACAAGTGTATAAAATCTACATTCAGGCAGGCAGACTAAACATTTTGTGTAAGAATTCTCCACTCTCAGGAGCTCAGTGAACTCCTGTGTAGAACTGTCATAGGATGTCACCTGTGCAACAAATCCAGTCCAGTGCAAAGATGTCGCCGACTTCCTGCACAGTCTTTCGCTACAGAGCTCCGACCTTGATGTGACCTTCAGATTAGCCCAAGTACAGTATGCAGAGAGCTTCATGGAATGGGTTTCCCTGGCAGAGTAGCGGTGGTGTAAAGCACGCGACCACTGGACTCTAGAGCAGTGGAGACGCCTTCTCTAGAGTGATGAATCACACTTTTCCATCTGGAAATCTCATGCACCAGTCTGGGTTTGGAGGTTGCAGGAGAACGGTGTAATTTGGACATTAAATTTGGTGGAGGGGGAATGATGGTGTGGGCTTGTTTTCCAGGAATTGGGCTTGGTCCCTTAGTTCCAGTGAAAGGAACTTTCAATGCTTCAGGATACCAAAACATTTTGGACAATTCCATGCTCCAAAACTTGTGGGAACAGTTTGGAGCAGCCTCTTCCTCTTCCAACATGAATGTGCACCAGTGCACAAAGCAAGGTCCATAAAGACGTGGAGGACAGAGTGTGGTGTGGATGAACTGGACTGGTCTGCACTGAGTCCGGACCTGAAGAACACCTTTGGGATGAAATAGAGAGGAGACAGAGAGCCACCTACATCAGTGTGTGACCTGACCAATGAACTTTTAGAAGAATGGTCAAAAATTCCTAGAAGCAGACTCCTGAACCTTGTGGACAGCCTTCTCAGAAGAATTGAAGCTGTAATAGATGCAAAAGGTGGACCCACATCATATTGAACTCTACGGGTTAGGAACGGGATGACAGTTCAGTTCTTATGTGAGTCAAGGAAGGTTAGCGAAATACTTTTGGTAAAATAGAAGCAAGAAGCTAAAATCTCATAGACTTCTTTAGGAAAAAAGCTGCTATTGCTCATTCTATTTGCAAAATAACCATTCTTCCTTTGCTATTTTTTTACATGCTCTTAAAAATCCCAATTGTTTTTAATGATATTTTTTTCTTTTTGCAAGTTATTCAAATTATAAACTGACCAATCAGATGCCTCAATGAATGTATGTGGTCTCGTGTTGAATGTTTAAAACTTTTTAGTGACAGATTTCTTGTTGCCCAGTTTTAAGTGGAAGAGGTGTGGACTTCCTAAAAGATCAATACTGATTAGCGAGAGCGGTTGCCATAGAAACTTAAGCCTCGTTTCCACTGAGCAGTCCGGTATATGGGAGGAGTAGTGCGGAACAGACCGGTTAATTCTGGCGAGCATTTCCACCCAGTTAAATATCCCTTCCACTGAGAGGTTTGTTCATGGTGTAGACCGCTAGTGTGTCATTGTAGTGCAACGACTAGAAAAGCAACAACAATGGAGGTCATCCAGCTGCTCGTCTTTTTATTGCTTTATCATTTGTACATCGTGTTCAACAGGAATTTAATATTGTTTGAAAGAAGCTAAGAAGAATACCTCCATAAAGAAGGACACAGAAATGCTAGCTTAGTGCTATACTGGCTATACTTTCTGCCAATCAACAGGTGGCTACAGCGGCTCCGCCCCAACCGTCCCTTTCTATTTTTCTAGGTACCTACAAAGGATGGAGGCCCTTAAAAAGTACAGGTCAGAACTGTTTAATGGTCAATTTAACAATGGAAACGTTTAAAACACCGTATCGAACCGGACCGGACCGTACTGGACTGCTCAGTGGAAACGAGGCTTTAGACTCCAACCAATCACAGCTTACTGGTTCCAACATGGTGCCATCCAACTTCATTTAATCTAAGCCAGTGACGTCACACTCACTTGGTCCAGTTCTCTTATACAGTCGATGGTTTGCATTACAATCAGAAAAAAATGTTTCTTTCCAAATTCAGTTTTTAAAAAACAGTTTGTACTTAAAAATATCTCAGAAACATTGTTTGGCCTTTCTTTTTAAGTGTGTACTGGCTTTTGAGATGTTTACCATCATATTGTCATATTGTAAAGGAGCTAGGATAAAATAGTTGCCCCAGGGTCCCAAATTAATGCATGTGACCCCAGTGCAGCATTACCCAGGTAACTCCAGTTTATTAACTAATGGGATTTTCTGATGGATGTGATAAAGCATAAACTACCTCAAACCTTTAGGCCTTTAATCAATGTTGTGTCCTTCAAACTCGACTCATGAGAGTCAGTGATATCTTGCAGTCACAACTTCTGTTTCATTGGTGGGAAAATTCCCTGAAGCGCGGTCAGAAAAAAGGAAAGTATAACAAAGAAGAAAAGAAAAAAGACAGCTGGAAAATAATGCCTTTCTTCTATCTTTGTATGTATCAACAAGCACCACCTGCTCACATCTCTGCCAACAAGACATTTTCTGATTTCTGTTTCATTCTGAATGAAAGACACCGATTTGTTTTGTTGCCTGTTGCTATGGTGTTCTTTGAGAGTTTCTTTCTTTTCCTTCGGTGTAAAAGGACACTCTCCAACAAGTTCGTCTGTTCCCTGAACAAAACATGTTTTGTATGCTTTAGAGTTGACATTGCCTTCACCTTGAAATTCTTGAATTATTTATGCTGAATAATAGACCCCGACCTAAAAGACCCACTCTGATGGAAATGGTGTTTTAAAATGTTTTTGTGGCATTTTACTGATGATGGACATAAAAAAAGAAAATGAAGCTGCATTTCTGAGTACTTCTTTAATTAAATCATCAGCATTAAGAGCAGATTTATTTTTAGTGTACAAAAATGAAGACAACAAGCTTCTCGATCCAGTAATGAGGAGGGGAAGAGTGTCTGGTCAATCTGTGCCAAAGATCCCGCCCACAACTCAGACATGTATTTCTGATAAACATCTGCTCCTCTGGAGAAACTTTGTCAAGGGAAAATTAGTATTTTTTTAAATTTTGCCTGAAAGCAGTATAATCATAATTAGAAAACCACGGGGAACATTTTTACAAAAGATCAAAAGAGGATTGGCGGTAGACATGTTCGGGACTTTATCTGATCTTTTGGGAGAGTTCACTTTGTTGAGTCTGTGAGAAGGTCACCTTTACTTTCCAAAAAAAGTATCCGACCCCAGTTTGTTCTTGATGTATTGACAGATAACTGACAGCTCATATAACTCCCCTTCTGTCCTCTTTACAGTCAAATTTAGAACTGAATTACCTAACTTACCTCTAGTTTTAGGAGCCTCACATTTGAAACTTTTTAACCCCTTTCTAATTTTCTCAAAAGTTGCAATAAAAATAGGAGATTCCACTTTTCAAGTGGTTGCCTTTTGAATTTGAAATGTCCTTCCTTTGTCATTGAAGATTTTAAAGAGGCCATACCATGATTTTGTTAAGCCTTTCAGAGTGAACTATATCCAGCTATGATCATATATTACCTTTGGAATACTACAGAACTAAGTATTTATGAAATATTGGTTCTTTTTTTGTGTTTTTTCCTACCTGGAAGTAAAATTACATTTCATGACGTCATCCTGGAGCCTTTAGCATTTCTCCCACGAAAATAATCCAAACTTCTTCAAAGATGGATGCACATGCATATATCTGCCTTTAGTAGGCCCAGCCATCGCTACACTGGTACAACTGCGCCCGGCCGGGGATGGGGGGATCTTAAAGGAGCCCTGCGTCTAAAGTAACGAACACCTGTTTGAGCTGGAGTTTATTGAAGACAGGAAACATTTGGAAGATATATGGTATAAATATGTTAACAGATAAAATACTGCTTTGGGGTTATTTATAATTGTGGACGGAACTGTTGGCATGCAGTGAATCTTCCCCCACTTCCTGTCATCCATCTGTTTAAATAATCTCCCTCTAGCTTACAGCCTCTCACAACCCCAACCTAACATTACCCTTACAACAAAAATGGCGAGCAATATTGGAGCTATCCCGCCATACAGATACAGCTCAGATGATGAAAACAAAGACGTTCACGGATCTATTGGTCTGCAAGTGGATCCACACGTCACAAATAAGCTCTTTTTCCATCTGCTCCTGGTTCACAACGATTTGTGTAAAGAAATACTCAGTGCAGCAATTTTAAGCTGAATTTTCTTTGTATGTGTCCTCTATTGTGAGAAAAATGCCACAAGAACATGTTAAAAAATACTATTTTCATTGGAGTAAGTGTTTTAGTAAAAATGTTGATATTGTCGTCTTTCATTGAAAAGCACATGGGAGATAAAACTGAACTGGAGCTTATGTTTTTTTTTTTCTTTTACAATTGATGTTCTCCCACATTTGCCAGCTCCATACATTAAGCAGATTACATTTTGGGAGAAACTCCCTCTCTCCTTTTTTTCCCCCGCCAAAGTAACACAAACACTTGGAGCTTCTGCCTCCTCTTGGCAGACTCAAATGCATTTAGTTGTTATCTGCTTCAGTTGGTTAAATGCTAAATTATTCATTGGGAGGTAAATGCTTGTCCTCATGAGATTAGTGTGCCTAATTGTTCCTCCACCTTGCAGCCTGAATACAGACGAGGGACAGTGTGAATGAACGCCTCAATCCTGGAGTGGAAAAAGAAGCTATTCTGCTTCACTTTCTGAAACTTTTAATTAACTTTAAATAAACTCAACCAACTTTGCACCCTCTGAAAATTAGAAGTAAATTAAACATGAGTTTAAATGTGGAACTCAGAATGTGGAGCTTAACATTTCATTTATATTTAGTAAAATTATGAATGCTGCTTGCATTGAAATGTGTTTTCAAGCTCGTTGCCTCATCTGTAAGACTGGTGTTTTGGTAAACACATGGAGTGCTTCACTTATTTGATGCCTGCTGATATGTCAAAGTCAGAGCAAATAGTTTGCATGGATACTCACAGGGTTACAGCAACATCAATGCAGAGAAATCCAGAAATTAGTCTGTCAGAGAAAAAAGAAAGAGGTGACAGCCGATGCTTACGACAGCTTTTAAATTGTCAAATTCATAAAAAGTTCTCGCATACCAGCACTTAAAAAAAATAATTCGTTTCAGTGGAGAAATCTTCATTATTCTTCTATTCCTTTAGCAAAAATAACACATTGATCTTAACAGAAAAGCTCCAGAAAGTGCCTTGAAAAATACCCAAACAGGAACCAGCGTGTGTTTGTCATCATGAAAGGGGTAAAAGGAGGGCAGAAAAACAGCAGGAGGGGCAAAAGAAATTAACACTTTAATGAAGAAGGAAAGCAAACAAGAAAAAGTGAACGAGTGGGACAAGCCTCATGCAGCTGCATTAACACCGAACACGAGTTGCACGTCAAATTCACGTCCACCAACTCAGTTAATGTCCAAAAATGTGTTCATATTCTTGACACCCATTTATGTGGAAGCATTTACAATACCCGTTAAACACGGATGATGTTGAGAGATCAGGTGTATTTATTTTAAACAACGTAGCAAATACATCGCTAGGAGCTGCAGCTGTACTTCTGTCCCTCTGTGACCCAGTTTGATGACTCATTAGTCCCAAGAGGGAAAAAATAAGAAAAAAATATCTTAAACTTCAGGAGGAGAATGTTTAGATGCTCCTCCATATTTGTTTTTGATTCCCCCCACTGATCGACATTACCCACATGAAGGGACAAAGCAAAAGGCCCTGATTTGTTGATGCAATGGGTTTTCTTCAACAAAGCTCAGATGTTTGAGGTCTGAACACCATCTGTGCCCCAAATCCACCGCAAAGCTCAAAACATGCTGCAGCCAGATTGTCGCACCGCACCTAACGCTCAAAGCGCGCAGCAGGACCTCTGATCGCGTCTGTACATTGACTGTACAGAGACTTGCAACTTTAGCAAAGAAAACATTTTCTGATTGAACAAATTATTTTCAATTTAGTTTAAATGTGTCTGTTGGCCACCTCACAGATGCATCATGGGAGATGTAGTGCTATAAGTGGCGCAGAAGCTGGGCAGAGTCAAGGATTTTAATTATTATTATTTCATACACAGATCCTGTGGGAGGCAACACAACTAAACAGGATCTAGAGCTGCTATTTTTGTTGGAACTGAGAAACTTAGAGACGTGTCGGCACCAGGAGGTGAGAAGGTAACCGCGTCTGATTGGTCAGACTGATTATGTATTGCTCAGACTGTATGGATGAACACAGAGCTGACATCCAGGTGATGGTAAAAGTTTTCATATAAGTAAAAAAGAACAATTTCCTACCATACACTAGTTGAAAAAAACACAGGTGTGAGTGGTAACTACGACCTTTCACCCCCTGCCTGCTTGTAGAAAAAAATGTGGAAGTACATTTTTGTAGTATGGGCTCATTGAGTGGTTTACAACCTTGATATTTTCTGAAGACCACCTTTGTGACTCATATAGGTTTGGCTTTTTTTTAATTGCAGACAGCCCATATCTACCTGTAGGGGCAGTAGTGCTTCCACAAACGATTATTTTAATAGTCGACTAATCACTAATTGGGTCATGCGCAAACAGGATGTAAAGCATACGTCTTAACCATCAATAGCTTTATACTAACTAAAAACTAGATATATAACAGTACCTGCGATAATGCTAGTGTGAACGCTGTAAGCTGAATTTGGCAACTGAAGATGCTGAAATTGATAGCTGAAAATGATAGCTAAAAACGCTGAAGCTGATAGCTAGCTAAAATATTAGCTAAATCTCAGACCTGCTGTTTGGCCGAGGCTGCAGCATTCTCTCCTTCTTAACTAAATCGGTGGATAGTATACATGCGAGCACATCTACTTCTATTATAGTCCAGAATTTTTTCTTTAACCTGCTTTTGGATTTTTTTAAAACCGTGCAGTACAAGGTAAGACATTTCCTAGCTGAAAATTGCAGTTCACAAAACCACTCGTCAACTTTAAAAAAAGAGTTAGTTGTCGTCAATTACTGTTGATTTATTCTTCATCTCCTGTAATTTTCATGAGAGAAAAACAATTAGCAGGTACTGTTTTTTCATTCGCAAGCCTCCGTGTCTAAGAATTGAATGCTGGAACATGAGGTCATGTGACCGAATCTAGAAAGCTGATTGGCTGCAAGCGATGTCTACAGGCATACTGGAGCAGATTTATGTATGATTATTTGATAATATGGAAATAAATATTGATTTAATACTAAATTTGTGACTGAATTCTTGTAGTTCGCTTGATTAGCTTTCCAACGATACCCTCCTTTCGTGGATTGGAGAAATGAGAAAGTTATGACATTTAAAGACTCTAATCTCTGTTTCTGGTCACAAAAATGTCACTGTTTTGATGTTTATTCAGGAAAAAAATTATACCCTACTTTTGATCACTTAGCGTGTCATAACTTTCTTATTCCTTGAGCTATCTTAATAATCTTTATACCGTTGGAATGGTCTCTTTCAGCCCTTTATGATATGATGTCAGAGCAATCAACCACATTTGAAACTTTTTGTCACATACCTATTGCATGTAGCTGAAA
>NC_050523.1:21178493-21185898 GCF_002922805.2 Oryzias melastigma | reverse complement strand
AGACAACAATGTCAATTTTGTATGTGTGGCACTGATTAAATATGAGATAAGAAACAGATTCCAGGCTCAACTCAAAATACAGATCGATAGTAGAATTACCAGTTTTCTCATGGGTTATTTGGAGGCATAAAAAAGTTTTCTCTTTTAAGAGTTTCCTGAAAAGAGGTTGAAAAGCAGCTTATTGCAATAGAAACATTTTGCTTAGAAGGGGTTATCCACCGTAGTACGTTTCAGGCTTTGAGTGGGCAACACGGCTAGACAAGGGCTTTCTAAATGCAGTACACATTTACCACTGATGACTGGACCAGCGTAGCTTTTTATTCTCTTTTTTTTCAGTGATTTAGTGCACTCAAGTACAGAAATCATGAACAGGAAAAACTTGAAGGTATCTTAAGACAAATGTTGCTTTATATGTTCGCCTAACTGGGTTTACAACTGAAAATGCAAAAACATTTAGAGTTGAACGCTTTAACACCGGAGCTCCAGTGTTCGTGTACTTTGATTTACTGCAACTTTTCAACCATTTACACAATCAACGTAATTCCAGTGGATTCTGAAAGAGAAAAGTGGCTCACGCTGCTTTTCTCCGTCAGAATCCACTGGATTGAGCGTTGATTACGTTGATTGTGTAAATGGTTGAAAAGTTGCAGTATGTTTAAAAATGTTGTGTTTAAGCGTCACTGGCGGCGCCTCAGTTGTTAAAGGGTTAAATATTTCCGGCAGCAGCTTACAATGAAGGACATATTTGCTAATTTTTTAGGTTTGCCCACTCATTAACAGTCTGTCATCCTAATGGTACATTCATTTGGACATTGAGAGATACAAAAATCACCAAGAAATTCATGTAAAACTAGAAAAGTTGCATTACCTGTGATCATGCTAGTGTGAATGGTTTTTGTTGAAAGTAGTCGCTAAAGATGCTGAAGCTTTCTGCTAAAAATGGCGATGCAATTTATTTTAATTGCTAAAGGGATATCCTGAAAATGTAAAAGCTAATGACAAAATGTTGAATTTGCTAAAAGACTGGAAATTTTGTTAAAGAACTATGAAAGAGCGCTGAAGTTGACCAAAATTTCTGAAACATTTTGAAGTAAAATTGCCAAGAAACTACTAATAAATGGCAATTTTGCAAAAATATTTCATGTGTTGCTTGAATTTGAGTTAAACTCCAAATTAGCCCCAAAAACCTTAGTAGATGCCAAATTAGCAAAAAACAAAAACAAAAAACTAGTTGCTTAAATACTAGTTAAGCTCCAAAATAGGCTGAAATTCCTCAGTAAACTAAATTAGTCCAAAATGTTAGCCAGTTGCTAAAATAGATGCTAAACTCTAAATTAGCCTCAGGTAAATAACTAATTTAGAGGTAAAAATAAAGAGGTAAAAATGTCAGTAGATCACAAAATTAGCCAAAAAAGCTACAAAAAAAATCACTTAAATACAAGCTAAACTTCAGCCAAAAATTCCTCAGCTAAAAATGTTAGTATGTTGATAAATGTTAGGTAAACTTAAATTTTTTGAAAATTATAATAAAAGATGAAAACATAGCCTATGAACATGTTTAAAGGCTACTCAAAATTTAGAAATTTGAAGACCTTCGATAATTTCCGATGGGGCAAATTTTGCTCAATATTTCAAAAACTATAAAGTTAATGAATACCAAAAATACAAGCAGAAATGTCCTGAGCAAGCTGAGTGTTTTGATACCAAGACTAGGATTACTTCACCGCGTGGAAGGAGGATGGGAGGAGCCATGTACCGTCAAACCCTGAGTGAGAACCTCCTTCCCTCCACAACGAAGCTTACAATGAGTCATGGACGGATCTTCTAACAGGATCATGACTCAAAACATAGAGCCAAGACATCCAAGGAATGTCTTAAGAAGAAGCAGATCAAGGTCTTGGAGTGGTCCAGCCAGTCAGTAATAGAAAACCTATGGAGAAGGAGGAAGCTCAGAGTTGCTAAGCAACAGCCACCAAATTGAAATTATTAAGGAATCATTGGCTGAGAAGAGTGGACCAAAATTCCTCCTATGTCCATACTATCAAGAAACGTCTGATCTCTTTTCTGCTATTAAGCCTTTTGCCACAATATGTCTTTCCAACAAGAGGGTTCAAGAATGTGTTTTATTTAAGGAAATGCAAATAACATAAATTTACTTAAAGGGATTTTTTTTAACTTTCTATCTCACTGTTAAAGTGAACCATTAGGATGACAGACTGTCTGTTTCTCTTTAAGTGGTCAAACCTACAAAATCATCAAGGGATCAAATACTTCATTCCTCTAATAAAGCAATGTGTACCAAACCTAGGATCTGCAACAATTGAAATCCTTTTGTGGAAATGTTTAAGATGTTTTTCCAGTTAACAGAACAATAAAAAGATTTTTCTCACATGTATAACTGATGAATCATGTTGCTTTACGGTTCTATGAGTCGTCTGGGATGTTAGTCATGATCTATCTATTCATCTAACTTCTGACACAGCTCGACGATGCGTTCACTGACTGCTGGACCCCCATGTGAAACCCACAGTTATGGAAACAAAAGAAAAGCCGACGTCAGTTTTCCTAAACGTCCTGTTTTCTGGAATAACCGCTTTCATGACAAGTTTGAGGAACACTTGCTCTATCTTCATACTTTGACTGTTTTCTGCATAAAAGCAAAATCGAATCTTATTCCATTGATTATAAAACAAATAAGTTTATGATATTCAACAAACTTTGGAATAAAAAGATAAAAACTGATCAAATCCATAAGATTGAATCCCAGCTAAAGCATTTCAGGATGGATTTCAGACAAATGCTTTTGTGCAGTTTTGTTTCTCTTTGTGTTTGTGGAGCGACGGCCGCAGAGTAAAACCAAATTCATTGAGAGGGAAGAGTGTCTGTTCTGTCTGCTCAACATGTTCTTTGCTGATGACACAGGGAGGAGAGGTCTCCAGCTTTACAACAGAGGTGAAATCTCAACTTGTGGAAGAAAACTAATGTTTTTCTTAGAAAATTTTTGACGCTTAAGAGAAAATTTGTCTCTATTCCCTGATGCTTTGGACCCAGGATTCAATGGATCCAGTCCATTAAGAAAGATGGAAAGAGTGCAAATCATCATGTAAGGAATAAGCCTTTGCAGCACCATCTTTCTGTCATAAAAGGCAATTTTTCCTTTTATTTAAAGAGAGTGCAGTTCAGAAAAATGTGCACACACGCGTCCATGTAACAGGCCGCGTAATTGCTAGCTATGTCATATCTGAAATCCATTTGCAAAATGGACAGCGGTTACTTTTTTTCTGCTCTTGCTGACCACTTAGAAGGATTAACCCTTTCTTTCACTTTCTCCCACACCCATTCATGCTGCAGTATTACTGCACAAATGCCTTTGTCAGCGCTCTGTGCTTTCTCTGCAACATGTTGAACTTCTGAAAACGTTTCACATATGTTTCAAGAACACCAGAACTTTTTTTACATTTTAGAATTAAAGAGGATAAAGACTTTTCTAGGGCTCTCTAATCTAAGTTGAATATGTCTTTATTTTGTCAAATAACATTGATTTATAGGTAAATTCTCTCACACTTTGACCTATTTAACAGCAGATTGAGACGATGACCTGCACACGTTTAGAACAGGTATCTTTTGAATGGTGAACTTCTAATTTTTTGCCTGCTGTATTTTAATTCATACTCTTTCCATTAATTATTTTCAGTTTATGCCTACTGCAACCACTGAAAATTACTGTGTGAAGCAATCAGCTGGAGCATTTTTTATTTCTTGGTGAAATGACTGCTGGAAATTGACCTTTAAATGACCTCTGTGTTCATCCTACCAAATCACTGAGACGCTTATGTCAGTAGCATGATCTAAACTTTCCTTAACATCCTATTCTCTATAACTTGGTCCATGTTTTCTGCCGTGCAGTTCTTTATCATTCCACTAGGGGCAGAAGTCATTTTCTTACTCATTTCAAAATGCCGCCTCCATGAGATCTCAAAAACATTTTTTCCGGGAAAAACTTTAGCTAATTTTCAAAACTTTATGATGAGTACAACTCATCTATTGTTAGTCATTTTTAAAATGACTGTTTGCTTTATTGGAAGAATTAAAAATGTGTTGATCATGAATTCTTTGTAATTGTTATACCATGTTAATGTTTGGATCAAACTCGTGACAGTGTTCAATAAGGTGCTTTATGAACACTCATATCATTATTTTTCCATCTTAAACATTGTTGAGAACAAAAACTTTATAACCACACAACAAATAATTATTGATAATATATAAATTTTAAAAAAATACAAGCTATTGAAAAAAAAATGGATTTCCTTTAAAAAACATTGGTTTTGACAGGCTTTATATGGTTAAAGTACACTGCAGAGGTTTTTCTGTTTTTTGTGTCAGTGTTTACTTCTGCATGGATTAAGTCCATCCTTTTTGTTTTAGTTCCTCTAAAAATGAGCCAGTTTTATCTGCTTGAGTGGATCTTTAATTTACCTGCAGAAGTGGTTTGTTCCAGCAGTTCTTCTGGATCTCTGCCTGGGGCTTCATTTCCAGATTGAATAGCACCGACACACAGTTGCCTCCTAGTGGCCAAATCAGGTTGTTTCTGCTGTAATGTCTCCGGATTTAGGTCACAGAAAATAAAGCAATGTTTTCGGAGACGTGGAAGTTGTTTTATTGCAGCATCAGATGCTCAGCGGTGCAGCAATGACTTTCCCAGCAGCTTTAGTGCCTTGACCTGTTGTCAGACACATTAAACAAGCTGCAGCCCTGAGAGCCGCGAAAGGAATCCTTGTCAAACCACGATTCCCTCCTATTATAGCAACCAGAGAGAGGCTTTGAAGACACAATGCCAATTCTAATTTAATTTCCTGCACAGGGCAGCACTCTTTTGTGCGTCTGCAGTGGCGGGGACGGATCACAGAAACAGGAATAATGGATCCTTCTAATCAAGGAAAGAGTTTAGCAACGGAATTTGAAATGAACATTTTTATTAAATGAAATTACAAAGACAGGATGGTCAGATTGGCTATGAAGAATTGAAGAAAAAAATCAGGAGGATGGTAGTTATAAGCCACATTAAGGAATAAGTAGAACTCAGAAAATCAGGAATTACTTCATGTTTTGGAGTAAGCACAACTGCTTTATGTAATTCTTTCAAGTCAACATTAAACCGTGAAATAAATCCTTTTGCTAAGGTCAATATTGTGCACTTGTTGGCTGGATTTAGCTTTGAGCTCTTTGGATGATTAAGAAGCTTAGATTCCTTAATACTGGATTATTTCTGGATTTGTTTCCCATGAATATTTTCTCCTGACTAATAGACTGTGAGTTATTTGATTGTTGCTAAAGATGAGCTGCCTGTGAAAATAAACCAGCAGCACAAAAAAAAGAATCAAAGAAACACAACTGGGTCCATATATTTTAGAAAATATAATGACGGTGTTCAATTTAAAATGATTTTTTTATGATTTCACAGGAGAAATTTACCAAAGCGCTGGATGTTACTGAGCAACAGACGGACTAAATCAGACAGGATCCTCTCCACCGCCTCATTATGGATGATATTTTGCACTAAGATGAAAAAGAACCATTTGGCGCCACTGCAGGAAATATTATTCAGCAGAGCAGCAAGTATGTTACAAAATGACATCTCATATCTTTCTATTTATTAACTGAAGAAGCAAAAAACAGCAAAGATGGAAGAAGAGTTCCTTTGCAAACCAAATCAACTCTGCAGATTTTTATGGACAAAAAAATGTAAATATATTCATTGAGCAGATCTTACTTTATATGCTTTTTGATATTGAAATAAGACAGAAACATTGTTGCAATCTTCTTAAGTTTTGCTTTTTCAGGTTTGTTGAAAGGATAATGTGTGTTTGTTGTCTCTCTAAAGGCTAATCACTTTGCAGTACACAGAGGATGTTAGACTCTATGTGCAAGGTTTAAGTGTCTCTTTCAATGTGACGACTGATAATAGAGGTTTGTTTCAAATTGCTGCTATGACAATAAGCTGCTTTTCTAACTTTAGCAGTTTGCATTAAATACTCTCTCCAATCATCTTTTGATCTATTGCAAAAGCGTTCCCAATGGTCTTTTAATTATGAATATGCTTTTAAGTAATATCAAAAAACCCTTGTGGTCTTCTAGGACATTGTTTCTGCAGAGCGGCAATGGTTCATTAGAAGTTTGCCTTCTAGTTGTGGGAAGGACTGTTGGAGTTTTTCATTTCCCATCAACCCTTTGTTTACGTTCTCCCCTGCTTGCCTACAGACCCTCACAAACCCAACCTCACATTACTGGTACAACAAAAACGGCGAGCAATATTGGAGCTATCCAGCCGCACAGATTCTGATCCAGATTTCCGCTCGGATTAAGAAAACAAAGACGTTCACGGATCTATTTGTCTGCTTTTAGGTTGGTTATTGCAGTTTATACGGAACAACTAAGCTTTTTCCAGCTGCGTTTTTTTAATCTGTTCCTGATTCACAACAATTTGAAGAAAAAAATACTCAGAAAAGCGATGTCCTAACTGGACAGGCTGCCAGTCCATCACTGCACCAAAGAGAAACACAAACCTCCTTGAAAACTCACATCTGCAGACTGTTTTTTATTTTTGTGAATGGAATACTTTGAAGAATCCTTTTTAAGAACAGCAAGAACATAAATTTGTAGGTAAACAACACCCATTAAAGGCCACATTTGCACCAAAAGGATGAAAAAAAGAAAACAATAAAATACAGAAACACTTTTTTCCTTTTTTTGTTTTTTTTTGTTTTTTGGGAACCCAGCATCTCCAGAAATGTTCCTGTTTAAAACACACCAGTGCAACTTGACTGACGTATTTCTTGACTTCCAAATATACTCAGTAGCTCAGGAAAATGTTTGAGGACTGGAAACAGAAAGAGGTGAACTTTATTTTTAAAATAAACAGAAACAATGTGTCGTGAATGAAAAAAACAAAAAAAATGAAACAACTGCATTACTTAAGTCAAAAGTTCAGGTTGTTCCAGTCAAATATTGCAAGAGAAAGTTTTACAGCCAAGTTATACCAAAATGCAGATTTGAAGTCTGTTGATGCAAATACACATCAGTCACTGCTGTTCCAAATGTATATTCGTTTATTTTAGTATATACTTTAAATCAAAAACATAAGGGATTTTTTTTTAAATAGTTGGAATAAATTCAGGCATCAAGGTGTTAAGTACCTTGAAAAATCTGGAAATGCATTTTAAAAGCTCTCTTTGTGTTAAATTGTTAACTTTAATCTTATTTTGGACATTTGCATCTGTGAACATAAAGGAACAAAAATAGAGTAACCAATCATAATTTTCTGTACTTACTGTATGTAAAGAGAAATATCAAGTGTATGTGCAGCTTTTTACCCGTGTGTCTGTAGGATATGATCCCTGCTGTG